>NC_057803.1:24453676-24556626 GCF_018294505.1 Triticum aestivum | reverse complement strand
GAAGAGGAGAGAGAGGAGGAAGGGGGGCCGGCCCCCTCTCCTTGTCCAATTCGGACCAAGGGGGGGAGGGGCGCGCGACCCATCTCTGGCCACCTCTCCTCTCTTCCTCTAAGGCCCACTAAGGCCCATATGGGAGGGGGGGGGTTCCGGTAACCTCCCGGTACTCCGGTAAAATCCCGATTTCACCCGGAACACTTTCGATATCCAAACATAGGCTTCCAATATATCAATCTTTATGTCTCGACCATTTCGAGACTCCTCGTCATGTCTGTGATCACATCCGGGACTCGAACAACCTTCGGTACATCAAAATGCATAAACTCATAATATAACTGTCATCGTAACCTTAAGCGTGCGGACCCTACGGGTTCGAGAACAATGTAGACATGACCGAGACACGTCTCCGGTCAATAATCAATAGCGGAACCTGGATGCTCATATTGGCTCCTACATATTCTACGAAGATCTTTTATCGGTCAGACTGCATAACAACATACGTTGTTCCCTTTGTCATCGGTATGTTACTTGCCCGAGATTCGATCATCGGTATCCTATACCTAGTTCAATCTCGTTACCGGCAAGTCTCTTTACTCATTCTGTAATACATCATCCCGCAACTAACTCATTAGTTGCAATGCTTGCAAGGCTTAAGTGATGTGCATTACCGAGAGGGCCCAGAGATACCTCTCCGATAATCGGAGTGACAAATCCTAATCTCGAGATACGCCAACCCAACATGTACCTTTGGAGACACCTGTAGAGCTCCTTTATAATCACCCAGTTACGTTGTGACGTTTGGTAGCACACAAAGTGTTCCTCTGGCAAACGGGAGTTGCATAATCTCATAGTCATAGGAACATGTATAAGTCATGAAGAAAGCAATAGCAACATACTAAATGATCGGGTGCTAAGCTAATGGAATGGGTCATGTCAATCAGATCATTCAACTAATAATGTGATCTTGTTAATCAAATAACAACTCTTTGTCCATGGTTAGGAAACATAACCATCTCTGATTAACGAGCTAGTCAAGTAGAGGCATACTAGTGACACTCTGTTTGTCTATGTATTCACACATGTATTATGTTTCCATTTAATACAATTCTAGCATGAATAATAAACTTTTATCATGATATAAGGAAATAAATAATAACTTTATTATTGCCTCTAGGGCATATTTCCTTCAGATATCACAACACAACTCTAGACACAAATAGAAATAATACAAGCTTCATATTACAAGCCAGAGGGCCTCGAGGGCTCGAACACAAGCTCGATACACAAGCGTCAGCGGAAGCAACAATATCTGATTAACATCAACGATTGAAGAGGCAAGGCCTCCTGGCTGGAACCTCCTAACTACTCCTGGTCATCGGCGGTCTCCATGAAATAGTATCCGTCGGCGGTGGCATCTGGCTCTAGGGATCCACCATTTGGTTGCAACAACCGGAAAGAAGGAATAAAGGGAAAAAGGGGGTGGCAAAGAAACCGTGAGTACTTATCCAAAGTACTCGCAAGCATCAGACCTATACTAAGTATGCATTGGTATCAAAAGGAAGGTTTGTAAATGTGGACTGAACTGCAGAATGCCAGAATAGAGGGGAAAGGCCTAGCCTATCAAAGACTAGCATCTTCAAGCAACTCCAAGCATCTTGCAGCATGTAGAAGAGTAAAGAATAGCAGTTTATAATTAACAAGCATGTTGTAATATTAATGCCCAGAGATCCTTCCTCAACTCCCTGCGAGAAAACAATCTCGGAGCCACATATCTCAAGTATCCATTTCTAGTTGTAAAAGATCACGATATAAGTCTAAACGTTTGTTACCGTGGACACGGCTATTAATATATAATCTTTCCTGTAGGGGTGCACCACGTTTTCCAACACGCTTGATTACTCTGGCCAAACACACTTTTCTGGGTCAATGCCCGGCCTTGGAAGATCAACATGTCACAGCCCTACCCAGGCTCAGCAGAGAGGTCCCGGCCATCTACATCCTAAGCACACCGAGGTCTGGGCCCATCGCCCATTGCACTCCGGATCGTTGCGAGCAGGGCGGGTCCAGGATCCACCTCTACATGGATGGTGTCGGCCCAGCCATGCCGCAATGCTGAACTGGACGTCTGACAAAGCTTCGGCTGATATTACGTCGTCGAGGCCCATAACTATTCTCGCGTGGTGGTTAGTGCGTAAAGGCCAAAGGCCAACTCAGAACAAATACCCAAACCATAGTGTATTATTAGCTTGCGGAGACGAGCAGAGATTCACGATCGATGTGACCCCGTCGCCCCGTCTCGTGGACTTACGACAAGGGCCCAGAATGCCAGGCCATGCCATGTAATTAACTTGCGGGTGCTCTCCGGGCCCGCCCGACTTTCACATCAACTCGCGGGTACCCCTCAGGGACGACCCGACTTCAACAATGGTCTGAAGTAAAGTCAAGGTAACCGTGTGTCCAAACATCAAGGGGAAAACCTGAGGAACCACCCTCGGAGGATTCCACTCGATGTAATCATCAAGGTGAACGTAAGAGGAACCACCCTCGAGGTTCACACTTGAGGGGTTGCACGACAGAGTCATATCGGGAATGGTGAAGGAGGAACCACCCTCGTTGACCACGACCGAATAGCTACACTACAGAGATCTCATCAGGAGTGATGTATGAGGTTCCACCCTCGACACTCGATGGTAACTCTGCAGAGTCGAGCAACAAAAGGGGCATGATGTGATGTGAGGTGTCGGGCTCTGGTCGTCGATCACGTTGATCGAGTCGTCGATGATGAAGCAGGGGCAACAAGGACAAGGTGGGGCCACTGATGGATCACTAACCAACCTATACTAAGCAGTTTAGGATAAGCAGGTAAGGTACAACAGTAGGTACAAAAGCAAGCTATGCATCAGAATAGGAGCAATCAATTACAGTAGCAAAATCTAATGCAAGCATGAGAGAATGGAATGGGCGATATCGGGATGATCAAAGGGAGGGCTTGCCTGGAAGCTCCGCTGAAAGGGAAGAAGGGTCGTCGTCGACGTATTCGAACACAGCGGCATCAACAGCGGTCTCGGGGTCTACCGGAGAGAAGAGAGGGAAGAAACAATAATTATAGAGCAAACAAGTGCAATACTATGCACGAGAAGACAATAAGCAACGCTAAGGGTGTTCTAACACGATGCTACATGATATCGGCGAAGGGGAAAAACATCCGGGAATGTTTTCCCGAAGTTTGGCATTTTCGGACAAACGAAACAGAGGGAGGAGGTTCCATGTTCGGTATGCTAGGGGCAGGTACCAGACGAACGGACCGCATATTCGGATTTGTCCCGTCGTTCTGAGCAACTTTCATGTAGAAAACATTTTCATCCGAGTTACATTTTTTCTATGATTTTTCAAAGTTTAAACAATATCCTGAAATTAATATTAATCTAAAAAGGAGTTATTGCAACAGCAAGACGTCAGGGTGACGTCAGCAGGTCAACAGGTTGACTAATTCAAACCTGGCACATGGGGCCCATCTGTCATTGTCTTAGCTAATTAAACAGGTTAAACTTAACTATCTAGTTCATTAGGCTAACTAAGCAAGGTTAATTAACTTAATTAATTACCTAATTAATTAATCATTTTTATTTTATTTTTAAAATCCTTTTTTAACAAGGGGCCGGGTCCCATGTGTAAGTGGCCCACAGGGGGGTTGCGGGTAGCGGGCGGGGGTGTGGGCGCCCGCCCGTATTGTTGGGGAGCGTAGTAATTTCAAAAAAATTCCTACGCACACGCAAGATCATGGTGACACACAGCAACGAGAGGGGAGAGTGTTGTCTACGTACCCTCATAGACCGTAAGCGGAAGCTTTATGACAACGCGGTTGATGTAGTCGTGCGTCTTCACGGTCGACTGATCCTTAGTACCGAATGTACGGCGCCTCCGCATTCAGCACACGTTCAACTCGGTGACATCCCGCGAACTCACGATCCAGTAGAGCTTCGGGAAGAGCTTCGTCAGCACGACGGCGTGGTGACGGTGTTGATGAAGCTACCGATGCAGGGCTTCGCCTAAGCACTGCTACGATATGACCGAGGTGGGTTATGATGGAGGGGGGCACCGCACACGGCTAAGAAAGTTCAATGATCAACTTGTGTGTTCTAGGGTGCCCCCTGCCCCCGTATATAAAGGAGCAAGGGGTTTCGGTAACCCTTCGGCACTCCGGTTTTCTTCGAAATCACCCGGAACACTTCCGGTATCCGAATATAGTCGTCCAATATATCAATCTTTATGTCTCAACCATTTAGAGACTCCTCGTCATGTCCGTGATCACATCCGGGACTCCGAACTACCTTCGGTACATCAAATCACATAAACTCATAATACTGATCGTCACATAACTTTAAGCGTGCGGACCCTATGGGTTCGAGAACTATGTAGACATGACCGAGACATGTCTCCGGTCAATAACCAATAGCCCTGGATGCTCATATTGGTTCCTACATATTCTATGAAGATCTTTACCGATCAAACCGCATAACAACATACATTGTTCCCTTTGTCATCGGTATGTTACTTGCCCGAGATTTGATCGTCGGTATCTCAATACCTAGTTCAATATCGTTACCGGCAAGTCTCTTTACTCGTTCTGTAATGCATCATCCCGTAACTAACTCATTAGTCACATCGATTGCAAGGCTTATAGTGATGTGCATTACCGAGAGGGCCTAGAGATACCTCTCCGACAATCGGAGTGACAAATCCTAATCTCGATCTTTGCCAACTCAACAAGTACCATTGGAGACACCTGTAGAGCACCTCTATAATCACCCAGATACGTTGTGACATTTGGTAGCACACAAAGTGTTCCTCCGGTAATCGGGAGTTGCATAATCTCATAGTCACAGGAACATGTATAAGTCATGAAGAAAGCAATAGTAGTAAACTAAAACGATCAAGTGCTAAGCTAACGGAATGGGTCATGTCAATCACATCATTCTCCTAATGATGTGATCCCGTTTATCAAATGACAACTCATGTCTATGGTTAGGAAACATAACCATCTTTGATCAACGAGCTAGTCAAGTAGAGGCATACTAGTGACACTCTATTTGTCTATGTATTCACACATATATTATGTTTCCGGTTAATACAATTCTAGCATGAATAATAAACATCTATCATGAAATAAGGAAATAAATAATAACTTTATTATTGCCTCTAGGGCATATTTCCTTCAGTCTCCCACTTGCACTAGAGTCAATAATCTGGATTACATAGTAATGATTCTAACACCCATGGAGCCTTGGTCAACGGGTCTGCAACATTCAGAATCGTATGTATCTTGCAAATCTCTATGTCTCCCACCTGGGCTTGATCGCGGATGGAATTGAAGCGTCTCTTGATGTGTTTGGTTCTCTTGTGAAATCTGGATTCCTTTGCCAAGGCAATTGCACCAGTATTGGCACAAAAGAGTTTCATTGGACCCGATGCACTAGGTATGACACCTAGATCGGATATGAACTCCTTCATCCAGACTCCTTCATTTGCTGCTTCCGAAGCAGCTATGTACTCCGCTTCACACGTAGATCCCGCCACAACGCTTTGTTTAGAACTGCTCCAACTGACAGCTCCACCGTTCAATATAAACACGTATCCGGTTTGCGATTTAGAATCGTCCGGATCAATGTCAAAGCTTGCATCGAAGTAACCATTTACAACGAGCTCTTTGTCACCTCCATAAATGAGAAACATATCCTTAGTCCTTTTCAGGCATTTCAGGATGTTCTTGACCGTTGTCCAGTGATCCACTCCTGGATTACTTTGGTACCTCCCTGCTAGACTAATAGAAAGGCACACATCAGGTCTGGTACACAACATTGCATACATGATAGAGACTATGGCTGAAGCATAGGGAACACTTTTCATTTTCTCTCTATCTTCTGTAGTGGTCGGGCATTGAGTCTTACTCAACTTCACGCCTTGTAATACAGGCAAGAACCCTTTCTTAGCTTGATCCATTTTGAACTTCTTCAAAACTTTATCAAGGTATGTGCTTTGTGAAAATCCAATTAAGCATCTTGATCTCTCTCTATAGATCTTGATGCCCAATATATAAGCAGCTTCACCAAGGTCTTTCATTGAAAAACTCTTATTCAAGTATCCTTTTATGCTATCCAGAAATTTTATATCATTTCCAATCAACAATATGTCATCCACATATAATATTAGAAATGCTACAGAGCTCCCACTCACTTTCTTGTAAATACAGGCTTCTCCAAAAGTCTGTATAAAACCATATGCTTTGATCACACTATCAAAATGTTTATTCCAACTCCGAGAGGCTTGCACCAGTCCATAAATGGATCGCTAGAGCTTGCACACTTTGTTAGCACCCTTTGGATCGATAAAACCTTCAGGTTGCATCATATACAACTCTTCTTCCAGAAATCCATTCAAGAATGCAGTCTTCACATCCATTTGCCAAATTTCATAATCATAAAATGCGGCAATTGCTAACATGATTCGGACGGACTTAAGCGTCTCTATGGGTGAGAAGGTCTCATCATAGTCAACTCCTTGAACTTGTCGAAAACCTTTTGCAACAAGTCGAGCTTTGTAGACAGCAACGTTACCGTCAGCGTCAGTCTTCTTCTTGAAGATCCATTTATTCTCGATGGCTTGCCGATCATCGAGCAAGTCAACCAAAGTCCAAACTTTGTTCTCATACATGGATCCCATCTCAGATTTCATGGCCTCAAGCCATTTTGCAGAATCTGGGCTCATCATCGCTTCCTCATAGTTTGTAGGTTCGTCATGATCAAGTAACATGACCTCTAGAACAGGATTACCGTACCACTTTGGTGCGGCTCTTACTCTGGTTGACCTACGAGGTTCGGTAGTAACTTGATCTAAAGTTTCATGATCATCATCATTGCCTTCCTCACTAATTGGTGTAGGTGCCACAGGAACCGATTTCTCTGATGGACTACTTTCCAATAAGGGAGTAGGTACAGTTACCTCATCAAGTTCTACCTTCCCCCCACTCACTTATTTTGAGAGAAACTCCATATCTAGAAAGGATCCATTCTTGGCAACAAATGTCTTGCCTTCGGATCTGTGATAGAAGGTGTACCCAACAGTCTCCTTTGGGTATCCTATGAAGACACATTTCTTCGATTTGGGTTCGAGCTTATCAGGTTGAAGCTTTTTCACATAAGCACCGCAGCCCCAAACTTTAAGAAACGACAACTTTGGTTTCTTGTCAAACCATAGTTCATAAGGCGTCGTCTCAACGGATTTAGATGGTGCCCTATTTAACGTGAATGAAGCTGTCTCTAAAGCATAACCCCAAAATGATAGCGGTAAATCAGTAAGAGACATCATAGATCGCACCATATCTAGTAAAGTACGATTACGATGTTCGGGCACACCATTACACTGTGGTGTTCCGGGTGGCGTGAGTTGCGAAACTATTCCGCATTGTTACAAATGAAGACCAAACTCGTAACTCAAATATTCTCCTCCACGATTAGATCGTAGAAACTTTATTTTCTTGTTACGATGATTTTCCACTTCACTCTAAAATTCTTTGAACTTTTCAAACGTTTCAGACATATGTTTCATCAAGTAGATATACCCATATCTGCTCAAATCATCTATGAAGGTGAGAAAATAATGATACCCGCCGCGAGCCTCAATATTCATGGGACCACATACATCAGTATGTATGATTTCCAACAAATTTGTTGCTCGCTCCATAGTTCCGGAGAACGGCGTTTTAGTCATCTTGCCCATGAGGCATGGTTTGCAAGTACCAAGTGATTCCAAAAGTCCATCAGAATGGAGTTTCTTCATGCGCTTTACACCAATATGACCTAAACAACAGTGCCACAAATAAGTTGCACTATCATTATCAACTCTGCATCTTTTGGCTTCAACATTATGAATATGTGTATCACTACTATCGAGATTCATTAAAATTAGACCACTCTTAAAGGGTGCATGACCATAAAAGATATTACTCATATAAATAGAACAACCATTATTCTCAGATTTAAATGAATAACCGTCTCGCATCAAACAAGATCCAAATATAATGTTCATGCTCAACGCTGGCACCAAATAACAATTATTCAGGTCTAAAACTAATCCCGAAGGTAGATGTAGTGGTAGCGTGCCGATGGCGATCACATCGACTTTGGAACCATTTCCCATGCGTATCGTCACCTCGTCCTTAGCCAATCTTCGCTTAATCCGTAGTCCCTGTTTCGAGTTGCAAATATTAGCAACAGAACCAGTATCAAATACCCAGGTGCTACTGCGAGCTTTAGTAAGGTACACATCAATAACATGTATACCACATATACCTTTGTTCACCTTGCCATCCTTCTTATCCGCCAAATACTTGGGGTAGTTCCGCTTCAAGTGACCAGTCCCTTTGCAGTAGAAGCATTCAGTCTTAGGCTTAGGTCCAGACTTGGGTTTCTTCTCTTGAGCAGCAACTTGTTTGTTGTTCTTCTTGAAGTTCCCTTTCTTCTTCCCTTTACCCTTTTTCTTGAAACCGATGGTCTTGTTAACCATCAACACTTGATGCTCCTTCTTGATTTCTACCTCTGCAGCTTTTAGCATTGTGAAGAGCTCGGGAATCGTCTTATCCATCCCTTGCATATTATAGTTCATCACGAAGCTCTTGTAGCTTGGTGGCAGTGATTGAAGAACTCTGTCAATGACACTATCAACAGGAAGATTAACTCCCAATTGAGTCAAGTGGTTATGGTACCCAGACATTCTGAGGATATGTTCACTGACAGAACTATTCTCCTCCATCTTGCAGCTGTAGAACTTATTGGAGACTTCATATCTCTCAATCCGGGCATTTGCTTGAAATATTAACTTCAACTCCTGGAACATCTCATATGCTCCATGATGTTCAAAACGTCGTTGAAGTCCCGCTTCTAAGCCGTAAAGCATGGCACACTGAACTATCGACTAGTCATTAGCTTTGCTCTGCCAGACGTTCATAACATCCGGTGTTGCTCCTGCAGCGGGTTTGGCACCTAGCGGTGCTTCCAGGATGTAATTCTTCTGTGCAGCAATGAGGATAATCCTCAAGTTACGGACCCAATCCGTGTAATTGCTACCATCATCTTTCAACTTTGCTTTCTCAAGGAACGCATTAAAATTTAACGGAACAACAGCACGGGCCATCTATCTACAACAACATAGACAAGCAAAATACTATCAGGTACTAAGTTCATGATAAATTAAAGTTCAATTAATCATATTTAAGAACTCACACTTAGATAGACATCCCTCTAATCATCTAAGTGATCACGTGATCCATATCAACTAAATCATGTCCGATCATCACATGAGATTGAGTACTTTTCAATGGTGAACATCACTATGTTGATCATATCGACTATATGATTCACGCTCGACCTTTCGGTCTCAGTGTTCCGAGGCCATATCTGCATATGCTAGGCTCGTCAAGTTTAACCCGAGTATTTCTGCGTGTGCAAAACTGGCTTGCACCCGTTGTATATGAACGTAGAGCTTATCATACCCGATCATCACGTGGTGTCTCGGCACGACGAACTTTGGCAATGGTGCATACTCAGGGAGAACACTTATACCTTGAAATTTAGTGAGAAATCATCTTATAATGCTACCGTCAATCAAGCAGAATAAGGTGCATAAAGGATAAACATCACATGCAATCAATATAAGTGATATGATATGGCTATTATCATCTTATGCCTTTGATCTCCATCTCCAAAGCACCGTCATGATCACCATTATCACCGGTGTGACACCTTGATCTCCGTCGTAGCATCGTTGTTGTCTCGCCAACTATTGCTTCTACGACTATCGCTACCGCTTAGTGATAAAGTAAAGCAATTACAGGGCGATTGTATTGCATACAATAAAGCAACAACCATATGGCTACTTCTAGTTGCCGATAACACCGTTACAAAACATGATCATCTCATACAATAAAAAATAGCATCATGCCTTGACCATATCACATCACAACATGCCCTGCAAAAACAAGTTAGACGTCCTCTAGTTTGTTGTTGCAAGTTTTACGTGGCTGCTATGGGCTGAGCAAGAACCGTTCTTACCTACGCATCAAAACCACAACGATATTTCGCCAAGTTAGTGTTGTTTTATCCTTCAACAAGGACCGGGCGTAGTCACACTTGGTTCAACTAAAGTTGGAGAATCTGTCACCCACCAGCCACCTGTGTGCAAAGCACGTCGGTAGAACCAGTCTCGCGTAAGCGTACGCGTAATGTCGGTCCGGGCCGCTTCATCCAACAATACCGCCGAACCAAAGTATGACATGCTGGTAAGCAGTATGACTTGTATCGCCCACAACTCACTTGTGTTCTACTCATGCATATAACATCTACGCATAAACCTTGCTCAGATGCCACTGTTGGGGAACGTAGTAATTTCAAAAAAAATTCTACGCACACGCAAGATCATGGTGATGCATAGCAACAAGAGGGGAGAGTGTTGTCTACGTACCCTCGTAGACCGTAAGTGGAAGCGTTATGACAATGCGGTTGATGTAGCCGTACGTCTTCATGAGCGACCAATCTTTAGTACTGAACGTACGACACCTCCACGTTCAGCACACGTTCAGCTCGGTGACATCCCGCGAACTCACGATCCAGTAGAGCTTCGGGAAGAGCTTCGTCAGCACGACAGCGTGGTGACGGTGTTGATGAAGCTACCGATGCAGGGCTTCGCCTAAGCACCGCTACGATATGACCGAGGTGGATTATGGTGGAGGGGGGCACCGCACACGGCTAAGAAAGACCAATGATCAACTTGTGTGTTCTAGGGTGCCCCCTGCCCCCGTATATAAAGGAGCAAGGGGGGAGGCCGACCGGCCCTTGCAGGGTGCACCAGGAGGAGTCCTCCTCCTAGTAGGAGTAGGACTCCCCCTTTCCTACTCCTACTAGGAGGGGGAAAGGAAGGAGGAGAAGGAGAAGGAAAGGGGGGTGCTGCCCCCCTTCCCTAGTCCAATTCGGACCAGAGGGGGAGGGGGTGCGCGGCCTGCCCTGGCCCGCCCTCTCTCTCTCCACTAAGGCCCATGTGGCCCATTACTTCTCCCGGGGGGTTCCGGTAACCCTCCGGCACTCCGGTTTTCTCCGAAATCACCTGGAACACTTCCGGTATCCGAATATAGTCATCCAATATATCAATCTTTATGTCTCGACCATTTCGAGACTCCTCGTCATGTCCGCGATCATATCCGGGACTCCGAACAACCTTCGGTACATCAAATCACATAAACTCATAATACCGATCGTCACGGAACTTTAAGCGTGCGGACCCTACGGGTTCGAGAACTATGTAGACATGACTAAGACATGTCTCCAGTCAATAACCAATAGCAGAACCTGGATGCTCATATTGGTTCCTGCATATTCTACGAAGATCTTTATCGGTCAAACCGCATAACAACGTACGTTGTTCCCTTTGTCATCGGTATGTTACTTGCCCGAGATTCGAACGTCGGTATCTCAATACCTAGTTCAATCTCGTTACCGGCAAGTCTCTTTACTCATTCTGTAATGCATCATCCCGTAACTAACTCATTAGTCACATTGATTGCAAGGCTTATAGTGATGTGCATTACCGAGAGGGCCTAGAGATACCTCTCCGACAATCGGAGTGACAAATCCTAATCTCGATCTATGCCAACTCAACAAGTACCATTGGAGACACCTGTAGAGCACCTTTATAATCACCCAGATACGTTGTGACATTTGGTAGCACACAAAGTGTTCCTCCGGTAATCGGGAGTTGCATAACCTCATAGTCACAGGAACATGTATAAGTCATGAAGAAAGCAATAGCAGTAAACTAAAACGATCAAGTGCTAAGCTAACGGAATGGGTCAAGTCAATCACATCATTCTCCTAATGATGTGATCCCGTTTATCAAATGACAACTCATGTCTATGGTTAGGAAACATAACCATCTTTGATCAATGAGCTAGTCAAGTAGAGGCATACTAGTGACACTTTGTTTGTCTATGTATTCACACATATATTATGTTTCTGGTTAATACAATTCTAACATGAATAACAAAAATTTATCATGAAATAAGGAAATAAATAAGAAGTTTATTATTGCCTCTAGGGCATATTTCCTTCACATATGGCCATGGGCGTGCGGGCGCGCTGGCAGCCACGGCGGGGCTCACCAGCCGGCCGTTTCCGGCGACGGAAGCAGGCGCTGCGGGGCGTGGGCTGGGGCCAGCGGCGTCTGGGACGCAGCCAGCGAGCGTACTGCGCGGGCGCAGAGCCGCTGTGGGGCGGGGCGGGTGCAAAGCCGCTGCGAGGTGGCACCGACGAGTGGTGGCTGGACGCGGGCGTGCAATGGGCGAGGCTCGGCAGCGGCGCAAGGGGGCAGGTGGCCAGGGGCGGGGTGCGGCTGCGGGGTCGTGAGACGGGGCCGGGGTGACCGGCGCACGGCTACCGGGCACAGGCGGGCGCTGCCGATGGGGGCGGATAGCTGCTGTGGGGGGAGGAGCGGGCGAGGCCGGCCTGGACGCGGCGACTGCCGGTGAGCAGGCAGATGCGGTTGTGGGGTGCAGCAGAAGGAGCTAGGGGAAGGCGCGGGCGTGGCTGCGGGCGAGGCTGCATGCGATGGGCGCGGTGGGGCGCTGGTGCAGGCGCTTAGGCAAAGGTGGGGCGGCGACAGCGTGTAGGCACGACATCGGCAAGCGGTGCAAAGCAGCGGGCGGCTGCGGCGGCAACAAGCAGTAGGTGAACGTAGCAGCGCGTGCGGCATGGGTCAAGCCCAGGCGAGCTTCGGCTGTGACTGCGTGGCACGGTGGTGCAGAGTTCGCGGGAAAAGGCAGCTATGGCACAGGATTTGAGCAAAAGAGGACGGGGGATGAGAGCTCACGGTGGGGCACACAAAAGGCCGGCGGATTAGTAGCAGCAGAGCAGAGGGTCGAAGCGACGAGGTTCAGGCGGCCGTGGGTGTTGACGGAGATGACAAGGTTGTTGCACTGCTCCCCGAGACGAAGCAGAGTACCAGCTCGATGGAGACGAGGGAGGTGATACGTCTCCAACGTATCTATAATTTTTGATTGCTCCATGCTATATTATCTACTGTTTTGGACATTATTGGGCTTTATTATCCACTTCTATATTATTTTTGGGACTAACCTATTAACCGGAGGCCAGCCCAGAATTGTTGTTTTTTTGCTTGTTTTAGGGTTTCGAAGAAAAGGAATATCAAACAGAGTCCAAATGGAATGAAACCTTCGGGAATGTGATTTTCTCAACAAACAAGACCCGGGAGACTTGGACCCTACGTGAAGAAAGAAAAGAGGAGGCCACGAGGTAGGGGGGAGTGCCTACCCCCCGACGCGCCCTCCACCCTCGTGGGCCCCCTGTTAGTCCACCGCCGTACTCCTTCCTCCTATATATACCTACTTACCCCCAAACGATCAGATACAGAGCCAAAACCCTAATTCTACCGCCGCAACTTTCTGTATCCACGAGATCCCATCTTGGGTCCTGTTCCGGAGCTCCGCTGGAGGGGGCATCGATCATGGAGGGCTTCTACATCAACACCATAGCCCCTCCGATGAAGTGTGAGTAGTTCACCTCAGACCTACGGGTCCATAGTTAGTAGCTAGATGGCTTCTTCTCTCTTTTTGGATCTCAATACAATGTTCTCCCCCTCTCTTGTGGAGAACTATTCGATGTAATCTTCTTCTTTTTGCGATGTGTTTGTTGAGACCGATGAATTGTGGGTTTATGATCAAGTCTATCTATGAATAATATTTGAATCTTCTCTGAATTCTTTTATGTATGATTGGTTATCTTTGCAAGTCTCTTCGAATTATCCGTTTGGTTTGGCCAACTAGATTGTTAGTTCTTGCCATGGGAGAAGTGCTTAGCTTTGGGTTCGATCTTGCGGTGTCCTTTCCCAGTGAAAGAAGGGGCAGCAAGGCACATATTGTATCGTTGCCATCGAGGATAACAAGATGGGGTTTATTTCATATTGCATGAATTTATCTCTCTACATCATGTCATCTTGCTTAAAGCGTTACTCTGTTTTTAACTTAATACTCTAGATGCATGCTGGATAGCGGTCGATGAGTGGAGTAATAGTAGTAGATGCAGGCAGGAGTCGATCTACTTGTCTCGGACGTGATGCCTATATACATGATCATACCTAGATATTCTCATAACTATGCTCAATTCTGTCAATTGCTCAATAGTAATTTGTTCGCCCACCGTAGAATACTTATGCTCTCGAGAGAAGCCACTAGTGAAACCTATGGCCCCCGGGTCTATCTTCATCATATTAATCTCCTACTACTTAGTTATTTCCTTTGCTATTTACTTTGCCTTTATTTTACTTTGCATCTTTATCATAAAAATACCCAAAATATTATCTTATCATATCTATCAGATCTCACTCTCGTAAGTGGCCTTATAGGGATTGACAACCCCTATTTGCATTGGTTGCAAGGATTTATTTGTTTTGTGCAGGTACGAGGGACTCGCGCGTAGCCTCCTACTGGATTGATACCTTGGTTCTCTAAAACTGAGGGAAATACTTACGCTACTTTGCTGCATCATCCCTTCCTCTTCGGGGAAAACCAACACAGTGCTCAAGAGGTAGCAGGAGGCAGAGCTCGTGGACACGAGCTGTGGGCGCGAGAAAACGCCGGTGGCAGCGGGATCTTGAGTGCACGATGACGGCGGGGCGTGGCCACAGTGGATCTGGGGCAGGGGGAGAGGAGAGGAGAGCAGATGAGCGAGAAAAAGAGGGTGGGATATTTTGGGGGGGCCATGGTGGCCTCCTTATCTCCTCCCGCGGTGTTGTAGCAGCGTGGCCGGCGAGGTGGCTCAGCGGCAATGCGCAATGCGGGCGTCGGTTGGCTGAATAGGGAAGGGTAAGACGACAACGGAGGAGCTGGGCCAAATCAGGTGGGCCAGCGCAGGAGGTTAGGCCCGAGAGGGTTTGGGGCCTTTCTTTTCTTTTGCTTTAGCCTTTTTGCCTTTTTTATAACTATTTGTGTTTCCTATTTTGTTTAGATAGTAATTGATTTTTGTCGGAGTTCAAACTATGCACAAAAATGTTATGCAATATTCTAGGGCTGCACAAAAGTTTTTGAGGCATTTGCAAAGGTTGAGAAGATTTGCTTAGTTGAAAAGGCCAATTTAAATGCCTTTGGACCACTTATTGAATTCCTAATAATTTATTTGTGAGTCAATTTAAGTTGGAATCAACTTGACAATGGTCAGGAGAATTTATAGAATATTGTGAACATTTTAGTTTGAACGTTTGAAAACTATTGCCGTTTGACTTGATTTTGAATTTTGAATTCGAACCAGATTGAAGCAACGTGAGTTTATCAACAGTAATCGTGGTGATGTGCCTTCATTAGTAGAGGGTTACTGTAGCTTAATTATCCGGGCGTCACAATAAGAGACCCCCGAAGCTCCGTGGGAGGACCAGAAGACCCACGGGGAAGTGACAATGCAACCCAATGCGCCCAGGAGGGTGGCCATGAGTTGTTGCCTTGTGGGGCCCTCGTAACTCTTTTTCACGTGATTCCAACTCAGAAAATTCTTATAAATAGAGAAACCCCTATAAATAAAACTAGAATTTCGACTCCGCCGTCGCAAGCTTCTGTTTTGAAGAGATCCCATATGGAGGCCTTTTCCGGCACGCTGCCAGAGCGGAAAATCATCACTGATGGCCATCTTCATCATATCGGTGGTCTCCATGATGACGAGGGAGTAGTTCACCCTCGGGGCTGAGGGTATGTACCAGTAGCTATGTATTTGATCTCTCTCTCTCCCCCTCTCTCTCTCGTGTTCTTGATTTGGCATGATCTTGATGTACCATGAGCTTTGTTAATATAGTTGGATCATATGGTGTTCTTCCCTCTCTATCTTGCTGTGATGAATTGAGTCTTGCTTTTTGAGGTTTCGTTATGTTGGATTGAATATTGGATTTGAGATCACTTGATGTATGTCTTGCATGTGGATACCCATGGTGATAATGGGGTATTATATTGAGTCACTTGATGTATGTTTTGGTAATCAACTTGCAGATTCCCGAGGTGACATTGGGGTAATCTATGCATATGGGTTGATACAAGTTTTTGTCCAACGTTCTCTAATAGAAATTTTGGACTGATTCCTTATCGCACGTTGAGGGATTGTTATATGATTCAATTATGTTAGCACTGTTGAGAGATTGCACTAGTGAAAGTATGAACCCTAGGCCTTGTTTTCAAGCATTACAATACCTCTTGTGCTCCATTTTTATCACTTGCTACCTTGTTGCTTTTATATTTTTATATTACAAAAACCTATATATATTATCCATACTACACTTGTATCACCATCTCTTCGCCGAACTAGTGCACCTATACAATTTATCATTGTATTTGGTGTGTTGGGGACACAAGAGATTTCTTGTATTTGATTGCAGGGTTGTTTGAGAGAGGCCATCTTCATCCTACGTCTCCTATGGATTGATAAATCTTAGGCCATCCACTTGAGGGAAATTTGCCGCTGTCCTACAAAACTCTATGCTTGGGGGGCCAACACGAGTCTACAAGAATAGGTTGCACAATAGACATCAAGCTATTTTCTAGCGCCGTTGCCGGGGAGGTGAGTGCTTGAAGGTATATCTTTAGATCTTGCAATCGAATCTTTTAGTTTCTTGTTTATTCATTAGTTTGGTTTATAAAAGAAAACAAAAAATGGAAGTGAAGTTACATCAAATGCTTTACCTTTATGATGTCTTTCTTGAAAATGATGGATTAGAAAATTGTGCCAAAGTGTTAGAAAGAAGAATTCGATAAAATGTTTGGCATAAATTCTTTGAATGATAAGCATGGTTGCAATGTTGTTAGTATGTTTTCTATGAATATCCATGATGCTAATGATATGCAAAGCCATAAGCTCGGGGATGCTATGTTTGATGAAGATGATCTTTTTAGCCCCCCTACTTTTGATGAGGAAATTTATTATGATGATAGCATGCCTCCTATTTATGACGGTTACAATGATAAAAGTGGGTTTGGAAGAGTGTCAACTGTATGTAATAATGATCCCTCTATTTTGGGGGGTGTTGAATCTTATTGTAATAATTATGAAAGTGGATTTGGAGAGGTCGTGACTTTATTTAGTGATGATTCCACTATTTTGGAAGAGGTTTCAATTGATTATGACAACAAAGTTGCTATCTATGATGATTATGGTGATGACATGTATGCTCTAAAGAGTAATGATAACCACAAAAATTGTCATCATGATTTTAATGTTCAATTTGTTTATTTCAATCAAGATCTCATGATAGTTATTTTGTTGAGTTTGCTCCCACCACTATTGACGAGAATAAATTTGCTTATGTGGAGAGTAATAAAAAATTATGCTCATGGATCATGAAATTTGCTTTAGGTGATAGATATATTGCTAAATTAATTCATGATGCTACTGAAAATTATTATAACAGAGGTACATATTGTCGGATTTCGGGTTCCGCAGACCCTTGAGAGGTTCAAACTCTAGGGTGCGTGTGAAGAACTCGTCCTCCCTAGTCTGGCCACTCGCTAATCCCACGGCCTAGCTCGACGAACCAAATGGACAAGAGACACATCAGTTTACCCAGGTTCGGGCCACCTTGCGGTGTAAAACCCTACTCCTACTTTGTGGTGGATTGGCCTCGAAGGGCTGAGGATGAACTAGTATAGTGCGGAACAACCTCAGGAGGTGAGGTGTTCTTGTGCTCGATGAGCTGGTGGGTGTGAGGATGATCTGAATGATCTGTCCCTCCCTATGGTGGTGGCTAAGTCCTATTTATAGTGGCCTTGGTCCTCTTCCCAAATGTAAGGTGGGAAGGAATCCCACAACGGCCAAATTTGAAGGGGGACAACTAGTACGTGCTATCCTGACAAGAGTAGACTTCGCCTGCCAAAAGCTTCTGGTCGTGACGCCGTGGTGGGCTCGACGATGACCTCCACTCTGCCATCTTGGCGGTCTTGGTCTTGTTGCACCAGAATGGAAACCTTTGCTTGATTCCTGGGGACTCCGCGCCTGCGCTTGCCTCCTTAGCACCAAAGAGGAAACTGGTACACTACGCCCACTGGCGCCCGCCTGGCCTTGGTCGTCATGGCTCACGTCATCTGAACCTCGTGAGGTGCACCTTGCATATATATATCTCCACTCCTCAGGAGCCAGCCTGAGGAGGCCGCCCCTCGAGGATGTCTTGATGTCGTCCGCCTCGCGAGGCTTGGACCCTCCTGAGGGTCTTGAGCTGTTGATCCTGAAGATGGGTCGTACCAGGCCGTCGATGGAGCCATGTCACGGGCCGCACGCAGGCAAGTCTGGGTACCCTCGGTCCCAGGACGCCGATACATATGCTTTTACATATCTCGGTAATATCAAGTTTCCTCTCTATGAGTTGAAAGTTTTGAAGTCATGCTTGTTTTGCCTTCGTATGCTAGTTGACTCTTGTTGGGGAACGTGGTAATTTCAAAAATTTCCTACGCACACGCAAGATCATGGTGATGCATAGCAAAGAGAGGGGAGAGTGTTGTCCACGTACCCTCGTAGATCGAAAGCGGAAGCCTTAGCACCACGCGGTTGATGTAGTTGTACGTCTTCACGATCCGACCGATCAAGTACCGAACGCACGACACCTCCGAGTTCTGCACACGTTCAACTCGATGACGTCCCTCGAACTCTGATCCAGCCGAGTGTTGAGGGAGAGTTTCGTCAGCACGACGGCGTGGTGACGATGATGATTTTCTACCGACGCAGGGCTTCGCCTAAGCACCGCTACGATATGACCGAGGTGGATTATGGTGGAGGGGGGCACCGCACACGGCTAAGAGATCCAAGGGATCAATTGTTGTGTCTATGGTGTGCCCCCTGGCCACGTATATAAAGGAGTGGAGGAGGGGAGGGGCCGACCCTCTCTATGGCGCGCCCTAGGGGAGTCCTACTCCCACCGGGAGTAGGATTCCCCCTTTCCTAGTAGAACTAGGATCCCTTCCAAGTAGTAGGAGTGGGAGAGAAGCAAAGGAAGGGAAAAGGAGAAGGAAGGAAGGGGGCGCCCCCCCTAGTCCAATTCGGACCAGCCCATGAGGAGGGGTGCGGCCACCCTTTGAGGCCTTTCTCTCCTTTCCCGTATGGCCCATTAAGGCCCAATACAAATTCCTGTAACTCCCCGGTACTCCCAAAAATACCCGAATCACTCGGAACCTTTCCGATGTCCGAATATAGTCGTCCAATATATCGATCTTTACGTCTCGACCATTTCGAGACTCCTCGTCATGTCCCCGATCTCATCCGGTACATCAAAACACATAAACTCATAATATAACCGTCATCGAACTTTAAGCGTGCGGACCCTACGGGTTCGAGACTATGTAGACATGACCGAGACACGTCTCCAGTCAATAACCAATAGAGGAACCTGGATGCTCATATTGGCTCCTACATATTCTACGAAGATCTTTATCGGTCAAACCGCATAACAACATACGTTGTTCCCTTTGTCATCGGTATGTTACTTGCCCTGAGATTCGATCATCGGTATCTCAATGCCTAGTTCAATCTCGTTACCGGCAAGTCTCTTTACTCATTCCGTAATACATCATCCCGCAACTAACTCATTAGTTGCAATGCTTGCAAGGCTTATAGTGATGTGCATTACCGAGTGAGCCCAGAGATACCTCTCCGATAATCGGAGTGACAAATCCTAATCTCGAAATACGCCAACCCAACAAGTACCTTCAGAGACACCTGTAGAGCACCTTTATAATCACCCAGTTACATTGTGACATTTGGTGGCACACAAAGTGTTCCTCCGGTAAACGGGAGTTGCATAATCTCATAGTCATAGGAACTTGTATAAGTCATGAAGAAAGCAATAGCAACAAACTAAACGATCGTGTGCTAAGCTAACGGAATGGGTCAAGTCAATCACATCATTCTCCTAATGATGTGATCCCGTTAATCAAATGACAACTCATTTCTATGGTTAGGAAACATAACCATCTTTGATCAACGAGCTAGTCAAGTAGAGGCATACTAGTGACACTCTGTTTGTCTATGTATTCACACATGTATTATGTTTCCGGTTAATACAATTCTAGCATGAATAATAAACATTTATCATGATATAAGGAAATAAATAATAACTTTATTATTGCCTCTAGGGAATATTTCCTTCAACTCTTGCCCCAATAAATTGTTTGCTCACAAAATCCCAATGCATAGGAAGTGGGCTGGGCTTAAATGTGTTTGCCATGTGATTCATGACGCTCTCTTGCATGTTTCAACTTCTATTCTTACGAGGGCATCATTAAAATCATTATGCCTAGCTAAAAAGCATTAAAGAAAAGCGCTTGTTGGGAGACAACCCAATACTTATACCCACTGTTTTTGCATGTTCAAACGATTAAGCTACTGTAGTAATCATGTTTTATAACTTTTTTCAATAAAGTACCAAGTAAAGCCTTTGGTATAGCGTGGGTGATAGTTTACTTGATTCTGTGCAAAAACAAAAAGTTTTGCGCCCAATGCTGGAATTACTATAATTTATTGGGATGTGATAAAATTATGAAATTATTACACATGATTTACATACAAATTTCCTACGTTTTCCTTTTTTTAGAATTTTTGGAGTTAATGAAGTATGGTGTTTGTTCAGATCATTACCGACTCTTCTGTTTTTGATAGATTATGTTTTCAATGCATAGTTTGCTTGTTTTATAGTTTCTATGGCTTATATTGATCAATATAAATTGTAGAAATGATAGAGTACAATAACCATTATGTAAGAACAATCATGAATCTTGTCTTGACAGTACCAAAGTTAATGATTTGCTCTTTATCATTGAAAGCACAAGTGCTCTCTGAGTGATTTTGGTAATCAATATCAACATATCTCTTGTTGGACTAATAGTTTCAACTAGCATATTTCAGAAAGTTCAACTAAGGCGTGTCATGGATAAGAGGATGTGGAACCCCTTCAAGGTGCTAAGGACAGAAGATTGGCAAAAGCTCATGACACTTCATTTCTATTTTAGTGATCCAAGATCACATTGAGTCCATAGGAAAAGCCAATACTATTAAAAGGGGATGAGGTGTTGTTCACAATGCTTAGTGATAAGCTCCAAAGCCCTCAACCATCTTCTCAAATCCAAACATGTCCTAAACCTAAAAGTCAAACTCGGCCCCACCGATTTGATTCATCCGGAGCCACCAAGTTCACTTGACATAGCCATAGCCAGAAACCCTAATCAGTTCGGTCTCACCGATGGGATGTCGGTCTCACCGAGATGGGCTTGCAAACTCTCTGTTGCCTGTTGCAGCTATTTCGGTCTTTCTGAAATATGCAGTTGGCCTCACCAAGTTTGTTTGACGAACTCTCTGTTTTCTTATTACCAAAATTGATCTCACCGAGTTTGTGTAATCGGTTAAACCGAGATGAAGTTTTACCCTAACCCTAGCACATCGGTCCCATCGAGTTGATCATGTCGGTCCCACCAAAAATCCTAACATTCACATTTTGAACTGAATCGGTCTCACCGAGTTCATATATTCAGTCTGACCGAGTTGGATCTTTTGTGTGTAACGGTTAGATTTTGTGTGGAGGCTATATATACCCCTCCACCCTCCTCTCCGTTTGTGAGAGAGCCATCAGAACGTGCCTACACTTCCACCATTCATTTTCTGATAGAGAACCACCTACTCATGTGTTGAGACCAAGACATTCCAATCCAACCACAAGAATCTTGATCTCTAGCCTTCCCCAAGTTGCTTTCCGCTCAAATCATCTTTCCACCATAGCCAAATCTGAGAGAGAGAGTGGAGTGTTGGGGAGACTATCATTTGAAGCACAAGAGCAAGGAGTTGATCATCAACACACCATTTATTACCTTTTGGAGAGTGGTGTCTCCTAGATTAGTTAGGTGTCACTTCGGAGCCTCCGTCAAGATTATGGAGTTGAACCAAGGAGTTTGTAAGGGCAAGGAGATCGCATACTTCATGAAGATCTACCCAAGTGAGGCAAGTCCTTCGTGGGTGATGGCCATGGTGGGATAGACAAGGTTGCTTCTTAGTGGACCCTTCGTGGGTGGAGCCCTCCGGGGACTCGCGCAACTGTTACCCTTTGTGGGTTGAAGTATCCACCAACGTGGATGTACGATAGCACCACCTATCGGAACCACGCCAAAAATCTCCATGTCTCCAATTGTGTTTGCACACTCCAATCCCATCCCTTTACTTTATTGCAACTTCCATGCTTTACTTTCTGCTGCTTGTATACTCTTGCCATGCTTTCTTGAAATGTATTGTGAATACTTAAACTTGTGCTAAAACTCCACCTTAACTTGAAGAATTTAAAAACTGCTACTTTTGCTTGTTGAGGGTCTAATCACCCCCCTCTAGACACCTCTTCTTGATCCTTTCAATCATACTAACCTATCTCATGAAGTTCGATTAAGTTTTGTGTGATTGAAGTTTTCAAGTTTTGGGTGAGATATCAATATGTGGAGAATAAGGAGTGGCAAGACCATAAGCTTGGGGATGCCCAAGGCACCCCAAGGTAATATTCAAGGAAGTCCCAAGTGTTCAACCTTGGGGATGCCCCGGAATGTATCCCCTCTTTTGTCTTCAACATTATTGGTAACCTCACTTGGAGCTATATTTTTATAATTTTATTTGTCACATGACATGTGTTTTGCTTGGAGTGTCATTTTCTTTTGTTGAGATTTGCTTGTTGTTATTTAGAATAATGTTTTGTATCCTTTATTTCAATAAAAAGTGTCAAGTATAGCCTTTACCATGCTTGGTTTGCATGCTCATGAGGTGCTGTTTCAAAACAGGAAGTTTGCTATTATTGTCTAGATTATTCTGGATAGTCAAACATGATAAAATCTTTAAATTTTTACACAGTAAGCTATAACAAGTTTTCTATAGTGGGGTAACTTTTCAGAATTTTTGGAGTTAAAGAAGTATGAATCTTTCTTCATCCGTTCAGACTGTTCCGTTTAGACAGATTGTTGTTGTGTTTGCATTGTTTGCGCATGTTTGCTTGTTTAATGATTCAGTTTTAGGATAGGAGTATTAAATATACAGAGGAATTTATTAGCAATGTTTCATTATAATTTTAGTAATTTGTCATAGTAGAGAATGATAAGGTTCTGCATTGATTTATACTAACTCATCTCACAAGTTCTTGTTGAGTTTTGTGTGGATGAAGTTTTTAAGATTTAGGAGAAGCCATGATATGAGATGAATTAAGGAGACACAAGAGCTCAAGCTTGGGGGTGCCCAGTGCATCTCAAGTTAATATTCCAAGAAGTCTCAAGCATATAAGCTTGGGGATGCCTGATGCGGCTTGAACTACGTCGGTATTTCCCCAAAGAGGAAGGGATGATGTAGCACAGCTACGGTAGGTATTTCCCTCAGTGATGAGACCAAGGTTATCGAATTAGTAGGAGAACCATGCAACGCCACGTAAACAGCTCATGCACACAAAGAACAAATACTTGCAACCCAACGTAAGAGAGGGGTTGTCAATCCCTCACGGGTAAAAAGATAGGTAAAATTGTAGTAGATTGGATAAATAGATCTCGTGGGAACACGAGATAAAATATATAAATAAAAATTGCAGCAAGGTATTTTTGGGTTTTTGGATTAATAGATCTGAAAATAAAAGCAAATAAAAATAGATCGCGAAGGCAAATATAATAAAGAAGAGACCCGGGGGCCGTAGGTTTCACTAGTGGCTTCTCTCGAGAAAAATAGCAACGGTGGGTAAACAAATTACTGTTGGCAATTGATAGAACTTCAAATAATCATGACGATATCCAGGCAATGATCATTATATAGGCATCATGTCCAAGATTAGTAGACCGACTCCTGCCTGCATCTACTACTATTACTCCACCCATCGACCGCTATCCAACATGCATCTAGTGTATTAAGTTCACAGAGAAACGGAGTAATGCAATAAGAACAATGACATGATGTGGACAAGATATATTTATGTAGAAATAGACCCCATCTTGTTATCCTTAATAGCAATGATACATACGTGTCGGTTCCCCTTCTGTCACTGGGATCAAGCACCGTAAGATCGAACCCATCACAAAGCACCTCTTCCCATGGCAAGAAAAAACGATCTAGTTGGCCTAATTAAACCAAAGATTCGAAGAAGAAATACGAGGCTATAAGTAATCATGCATATAAGATATTAAAAAGACTCAAATAACTTTCATGGATAAAAACATAGATCTGATCTTAAACTCAAAGTTCATCGGATCCCAACAAACACGCCGCAAAAAGAGTTACATCAAATAGATCTCCAAGAGACCATTGTATTGAGAATCAAGATAGAGAGAGGAAGCAATCTATCTACTAACTATGGACCCGAAGGTCTACAAAAGACTACTCACGTATCATCGGAGAGGCACCAATGAGGATGATGAACCCCTCCGTGATGGTGTTTAGATTGTATATGTGGTTTCTGGAACTTGCGGTGGCTGGAATTGATTTTCGTCGACTCCCCTAGGGTTTTTGGAATATTAGGGTATTTATAAAGCAAAGATGCGGTGCGGGAGGCCACCGAGGTGGGCACAACCCACCTGGGCATGCCTGGGGGCCCATGCGCGCCCTGGTGGGTTGTGCCCCCATCGGGGCATTCCCCGGGTGCTTCTCTGGCCCATTGGGTGTCTTTTGGTCCATAAAAATTCCACAAGAAGTTTCGCTGCATTTGGACTCTGTTTGATATTGACTTCATGCGATGTAAAAAACAAGCAAAAACATCAACTAGCACTTGGCACTATGTTAATAGGTTAGTACCAAAAAATGATATAAAATGATTGTAAAACATCCAAGAATGATAATATAACAGCATGTAACAATAAAAATTATAGGTATGTTGGAGACGTATCAGCACCCCCAAGCTTAACTCCTGCTCGTCCTCGAGTAGGTAAATGATAAAAATAGAATTTTTATGTGGAATGTTGTCTAACATGTTCATCACATATTCTTTCTTTTATAGCATGGACAATTGGACTTTTATATGGTTCAAAGCGATAGTCTAGTTTTGACATGACGACTTTAATACTCAAGCATATCAACAAACAACCTGTCTTTCAAAATATCAACGCTAAAGCAGGTTATCCCTAGCCCATTATGCTCAATCATTGATCCATTCATGAAACACACTCGCATATTAGCTACACCCAATGCTCAAGTACGATCATAGTGCCGCTTATTTGGTGCTTTATAAGAGAAGACGGAGACTCAAGTAAAAATAGAAATTGCATAAAGTAAATAGAAAGGCCCTTCGCAGAGGGAAGTGATACGTCTCCAACGTATCTACTTTTCCAAACACTTTTGCCCTTGTTTTGGACTCTAACTTGCATGATTTGAATGGAACTAACCCGGACTAACACTATTTTTAGCAGAATTGACATGGTGTTATTTTTGTGCAAAAATAAAAGTTCTCGGAATGACCTGAAAATCCAGGGAGACACATTTTTGAATTAATAAAAAAATACTGGCGAAAGAATCAGCATCATTGGGGGCCCACACCCTGTCCACGAGGGTGCAGGGCGCCCCCCTGGGCACGCCCCTGCCTCGTGGGCCCCCTGAGACTCCACCGACCTCAACCTCGACTCCATATATTCACTTTCAGGGAGAAAAAAAAATCAGGGAGAAGGATTCATCACGTTTTACGATACGGAGCCGCCGCCAAGCCCTAATCTTCATCGGGAGGGCTGATCTGGAGTCCGTTCGGGGCTCCAAAGAGGGGAATCCATCGCCATCGTCATCATCAACCTTCCTTCATCACCGATTTTCATGATGCTCTCCGCCATGCGTGAGTAATCCCATCGTAGGCTTGCTGGACGGTGATGAGTTGGATGAGATTTACCATGTAATTGAGTTAGTTTTGTTAGGGTTTGATCCCTAGTATCCATTATGTTCTAAGATTGATATTGCTATGACTTTGCTATGCTTAATGCTTGTCACTAGGGCCCGAGTGCCATGATTTCAGATCTGAACCTATTATGTTTTCATGAATATATGTGAGTTCTTGATCCTATCTTGCAAGTCAATAGTCACCTACTATGTGTTATGATCCAGCAACCCCGAAGTGACAATAATCGGGACCACTCCCGATGATGAACGTAGTTTGAGGAGTTCATGCATTCACTAAGTAGTTTGGTCCGGTACTCTATTAAAAGGAGGCCTCAATATCCCTTAGTTTCCAATAGGACCCCGCTGCCATGGGAGGGTAGGACAAAAGATGTCATGCAAGTTCTTTTCCATAAGCACGTATGACTATATTCAGAATACATGCCTACATTACATCGATGAACCGGAGCTAGTTCTGTGTCACCCTATGTTATAACTGTTGCATGAGGAATTGCTGTTGGTGTCCAAACTGGCGGATCTCGGGTAGGGGGTCCCGAACTGTGCATCTGAGGTTGATGGTAACAGGAGACAAGGGACATGAAGTTTTACCCAGGTTCGGGCCCTCTCGATGGAGGTAATACCATATGTCCTGCTTGATTGATATTGATGAGTATGGGGGTTACAAGAGTTGATCTACCACGAGATCGTAATGGCTAAAACCCTGGAAGTCTGGCCTATATGATTATGATTGTGATTGCCTCTATGGACTAAACCCTCTGGTTTATATAGACACCAGAGGGGACTAGAGTTTGTACAAAGTCGGTTATAGAGAAAGGAATCTTCATATCCGAACGCCAAGCTTGCCATCCACGCCAAGGAGAGTCCCATCCGGACACAGGTGAGAGAATCTTTAGTCTTGTATCTTCATGGCCAAATAGTCTGGCCCATGTCCAACAGGCCGAATGCCCGAGGACCCCTTAGTCCAAGACTCCCTCAGTAGCCCTTGAACCAGGCTTCAATGATGAGGTGTCTGGCACGCAGTTTGTCTTCGGCATTGCAAGGCGGGTTCCTCCTCCGAGTACTTCAGAACAACTTTTGAACACAAAGAATGTGTCCGACTCTGCAAAACAAGCACCACACACAACTGCAGAGAGTATAATATTTCACTTGTCCAATCCGCTGACAAATTTTTGTAGGGTGACACCACATCACCACCTGGTTATTATTTCGAACCATTTTTTGGCCTGCCGCTTCATATTTTGAGATGTGGTTTTATTGGCACGTCTTGTCAAAGCAGAGATCGTGCCCCCTTATCACGGGATTCTCATCAATACGGGTGTGGATAATCCAACCATGCCGCCTGCACGTCCCTTGGGTAACAGGCGAGTTTTAAGGCTAGTGGGGAGGCGCTTGATATTCGCTGCCTTTATAAAGGGATAAGGACTCACCCCCTTTCACCCATGCCTTCTCTCTCTCTCTCTGCCCATCAGTTCTCGAGCTCCAGCGCCCAAGTCCTCATCCTTTCCGCCTCCAAATAGCACTCCAATAATGTCCGGATCTGGAGCACAAGGCAAGTGGATGGTGTCCTCTGTCAAGCAGAAGAACATCACACAGCTCTGGGAGGCTGGATATTTGGCCAAGGAAGTCGCCCATCGGCTTTCGTCCAAGGGACAGATCGTCCCTACCCCGGAGCCCCACGAGAGGGTAGTTTTCATCCCCCACTTCGTCCGCGGGCTGGGGTTTCCACTCCATCAATTTGTCCGCGGACTTATGTTCTATTATGGGCTAGATTTCCATGATCTAGACCCAAATTCCATCCTCAACATCTCGGCATTTATTGTTATGTGCGAGGCTTTCCTTCGCATCTCACCCCATTTCGGATTGTGGCTAAAGATCTTCAACGTGAAGCCGAAGGTGGTGGGTGGCCAACATACAGAGTGCGGAGGCGCCATGGTGAGCAAGATGCCCAATGTCACATGGCTCGAAGGCTCTTTTGTGGAGACCGTCAAAGGATGACAGCAACTGTGGTTCTATATCATAGAGCCCCGCGACGCCACCTGGGCCGCGGCTCCAGAATTCAAGTCCGGCGCCCCAATGCGGCTCACCTCCTGGCTAGAGAAGGGCCTAAATTGGGTTTTATCAGGCAAGCTGACAAAGCTGCGGACGCGCCTCCAACACATGGTGGACAAGAACGTCAAACTTGTCAACGTGATTCAGGTGATGCTAGTTCGTCGGATCCTTTAATGCCAGAGCCAGGCTTGCCATCTATGGGAGTTCGATCCGGTCGAGCACCAGACCTTGAAGCACTTCTTCGGAACTATGCACGAAGATATCTGGAAGGTGCTCTTCAAGGCCAACGAGACGTGGCCGAAGACGACCAAGGACCGTGGGCACAACCTGGCCCATCCCGCCAGTCCGGTAAGACTTTCACATTTCAAGGCGTCTCCTTTACTTGATTTTTCAGAGAAGGGGCCTAAGCCGTCCTGTATATATTTTTTCAGGGCTGGACAAAGAAGGCGGAGCGAATTCAGTGTCCGGCTCCGCTGCCCAAAGAACCAGCTATCCCACTTCTGATGAAGATGCTGGTTCCGGCGCCCTATCAAGCACTGGAGAAGAAGGCCAAGGGGACCAGGGGTGGTCTCCGCCATAAGGGCACTTCGGACGTGTCATTCGAAGACGCCGACACCCACTCCCCCCGCCACCGACGACTAGGAAGAGGAGGAAAGCGATTCTCCCCTTGAGGGGGTAAGGAAGAAAAGGGCGGCCTCCACGCATCTGGAGGCAGAGGCGTCCAAGAAAGGAAAGGCCTTGCCGCGGATAACCCCGCATGGGACATCGATAGCAGGCCAGAGCGGCACCCCCGAGATAAGCCCCTAGCCGAATCGTGAGTATCCAGAGACCCTGACGCATTCATATATCAGCCTCTTTACTTCACAATTTTGACATGTTGAATCATGCATTTGCAGTCCGGCTCGTTTCGACCTCGAGCGATCCTCATCTTCAGGGAATTCGCTGGACCCGAAGGTGATGGACAGCGGGTCCCTTCCGACGGCCTCCTCTCCCAGGGCCATGGATGACACTGAGGTGCTGTCCCTAAGGACCTCAGGCCAGGGAGAGACGCAGGAGGCCGTCAGGGAGGCGCCAGAGGGTGAAATCTCGGCCGCCGGACACGTGGGAGAGCGAATCCCCATGGAGACTGGCGATGGGGGCCATATCCAATTTGACCCCCAGCCGAATATAGCCCTGGAGACCTATACGGCTCCTGAAAGTGCATTAAGTCGACTATAGGGGGGTGAATAGGCGATTTTTAATAATTCTTCACTGAGGAATTTCAGGATGAGGAAATTCCTAAGAAGAACTACTTGCAGCGGAATAAGTACTTAGATGTAAACATAACAGAACATAAGCATGGTCTTCATGATGAAATGAAAACAAGCACAGAGTACAGAAAGCGTAAACATAGGATAAACCATGATGAAGACAACTAGACTGAAGAAATTGAACTGAGGAAATTAAGAAAGTCTTCAGTCAAAGTCTTCAAACAGATATGAACAAGCACACAACAGAGTAATGAGGAAATGGAAGGGTTGAGGAAATAAAACCAGTAGACTTGGTGAAGACAATGATTTGGTAGACCAGTTCCAACTGCTGTGATAGTCGTACGTCTGGTTAGGGCGGCTAGGTATTCAAACCTGAGGACACACAGTCCCGGACACCCTGTCCTGAACACACAGTTCAGGACACTTAGTCCTCACCATATTCCCCTTGAGCTAAGGTCACACAGACCTCGCCCAATCACTCATGGTAAGTCTTTAGGTGACTTCCAAACCTTCACAGACTCGGTCACTCGGCGATCCACAATTTCCTCTTGGATGCTCTAGACCATGACGCCTAACCGTCTGGAAGATGCACAGTCTTCAAAGGTAACAAGCGTCGGATCCACGCAGGATCAATCTCTTCAGTGATGCTCAATCACTTTGGGTTTGTAGGTGTTTGGGTTTGGGTTTTCCTCACTTGATGATTTTCGCTCAAAGTCCTCGGAGGATGGGATGCTCTCAAATGACAAGTGTCGGTTTCTCTCGGAGCAGCCAACCAGCTAGTGGTTGTAGGGGGCGACTATTTATAACCTAGGGAGTAGCCCGACATGATAAGACATAAATGCCCTTCAATGATATGACCGTTAGGTGGGAAGATATTTTGGGACAGCTGGCACGTAAGCCAGCAATAGTCGGGAATTTTGACTATCAAATTCCTCAGGGCTATCATGTTCCCCACTTGTAGGCAATCCGCACTGGCGAATTCCTAACTCCTCAGTTAGAACAAATTCCTCAGAGACCAGAAGAGCTTCGTCTCTGTCACTGAAGAAATTGACTGAACTGCATGAGATTTCTAATGGCTTCACTCGAAGGGATTGGTAGGTGTAGGATTTTGAGTTGAGCATCACTTGGAAACTTTTCCTTAGTATTTCCTCGACCCCCTTTAAAAGTATGGTGTTTCCTATGACTCAAGAAAGAGAAAATGAAACTACAAAAACAAAAGTCTTCACGCTTCATGTTCCTCGAATGAATATCAAGTCTTCATGGTCACACCAATTTCTTCACTTTAAAGTCTTCAGAAAGTCTTTAGAAAGCCAAAGTCTTCAGTCAAAGAACTTCATTTTTAGGGGTCGACTTTCTCTGTAACTATCAAACTCCTCATAGACTTATAGACCTGTGTACACTCACAAACGCATCAGTCCCTTAACCTATAAGTCTTCAATACACCAAAATCACTAAGGGGCACTAGATGCACTTACAGCTCCGAAATCCGGCAAGCAGCCTCCTTCGAAAGGAGGTATGCCTATTCCGCCGCTGACCTCTGTCCAACCAGAGGCACCAGATACTCTACTGGAAGCGCTATGAAGTGCTTCCATTATCGAGGAACATCGTACTCTTATGGAGGTAAGCAACGCAATAAAAAGAACGTCATAGTATAGATAGTAGCCCCTGAGACTCTATCCGGTGTTCGGAAAGAAAAACCAAACAGAGGATCAAGTAATTTTCGCAGGAGACTAACTAAATATGTCTTATGCGAATAAGCAGGCGTCATTGCTGGCCGCAACCTCTCATGTTGCTGAGGTCTCTGGACTAAAGCAGAGTCTGGAGCGGGCCGAGGAAGAGCTCAGCCGTGCAAAAAAGTAGCTAGAAGATAAGCAAGGTATGCAGTGACTTTGTGTATATCCAGAAAGGATGAATGATTTGTGTTGACCATGGTGGCATGATATTTATTAGGGGCGGCGACCGAAGTGGAGGCCCTCAAGAAAGTGCTAGCCGAGGCCGAGGAGAGAGCGGCGAATGAACAAGCCGCTCATGAGAAACATGAGGCCAGGGTTGGCGAGGTCCAGCAGGAGCTCCAGGATGCTGTGCAGAAATGCGAGTCCTTGGAGCGCCATGTTGCGGATCAAGACTCCAAACTTGCCAAGACCCGCCAAAGTGCACAAGATGCCCGAACCGAAGCCCAAGGCGCCCTCCAGGAAATCCAAGAGACCAAGAAAATCGTGGTAGGTAAGGCTTTCATTATGCAAAGCAAGTATGTGAAGAAGAGATATCTCTTACTGACCCGGATTTGGAGTTCTCCAAGGGCCTTTGCGGATCTGCCACGCGGCGTTTCTGATGCTGCGGAAATCTTCCGAGCTGAAGAGGGGAGCTCAACAGAGAAGCTGTTTTGATCGCAATACCATGCGCCAGAACATCTGGTGCCCTTTAGCGATCAACTTAAACAGCTGGTCGAGCTGCATAGGGTGGCCGAACTAGACATGAAGGATTTGATAATCTGGCTAGGGCCTGCCAAAGTCATACCCAGCAGCTACTTCGAGCTCGTGAAGCGGCTGGTCAATGCCTGCTCCCGTTTGGACGTCATCAAGCGGCCAGTCCGCATCGAGGGTGCGCGGATGGCCTTCACCCGTGTTAAGATATAGTGGGCGAAGATGGACGTCGTCAACTCGCGACCGAGGGACCGCCCGCTGGCAAGGAGCACCGCACGCCGGAGCGCTATTTTGATGATGTCCTCAAGGGGTCCCGCATTGTAGAGGGCTAGTGCTAAAAATACATTATCTTTGAATGAGTACCTTCGTGTTGTCCCGCCCTGTATGATGATAACAAGAATGATGTGTAATATAATGCTTGCTGTTTATTATTTAAAATTTTACCTCTTGTGCGGCCGTTTTATTAAGTCTGAGAGTTGGCCAGTCGTCTGCTTCAGCCCCCACGTAGGTAGTACGGGGGTGTTCGGGGTGAATCTAAAACACTCTTTATCCAAAAGTTTGGTCCTTGAAGGAGGTGTTTAGCGCAATGAACCAGGCAATCGGACTATGTGGCTTTATCACCCTCACTTAGCTATAGGAGTTTGACAATAGAATTTTAGCCGCTGCCCCTAGTATTTGTGATTCCGAACTAGGGTGATGTAAACACCTGATCGGGTAAAGACCGATTCGTCGCATAATGCGGAAAAAATCACAAAAGATTTCTAACCTCCGAAAAGCTGACCGGCTCACGCCGCATCATGACAGTCAGTTTTCTGCTTTCTCTACTGAGGTGCTCATCCGGATAAACCAGGACACAATCGTAGTAGTTCTCCCTTTACTACCCTAGCCGATAGAGCGGAGTGTAAGGTAGTAAGCATAGGAGCCGGGCAACCCAACTATTGACCAAAGACATGATTCGGAGCCAATGCATATAATGCTGAATTTCGGGGTGCCGAACTGTACTATAAAAGTGTTTGGACTTTGTTGCCATAGAATGGAGCGCAGTAAAGCTCCTGGCGATTTAAGGCGTACCAAAGTGTACGAGCGCAATTGATAATATTATCAAGAAAAAATGAAGTAGCGAGCTAGTGCCGCAAAAGTTCGGCCGCAAACTGTTTCCATTATAGTTTGATTAATACGTCAAGGCATATTTTGTACAAATAGTGCGATAAGCAATAGTGGCTATTTAACATGCCAATACCAAGGAGGAGCTGCGTACGGGTCCTGAAAGTAGGTAGAATGATCGTTGAGAAGAACATCTAGAGATTCCCCCACATGTCTGTGCTACTTGCCACCTTGGCATATCCGTCCTTCGAAAGGACCGATTATGAGGCCGTCGAGAGGGGCCTGCGGAAAAGAAACCTGAAAAGGATAAAAGGAAAAGTAAAAGTATGTGTGTCCAAGGAAGGTCGAGTCATATTGTGGACCACAGTCTGGTTATACCTCCGTCTCTGCTCATGGTATTTTTAGTGCGTAGTTATGTATGCGCGGTACGTATGCCGCCACTTGGTCAAGACTGATACGGAGGTCGAATTGCTAATCGAGCTCCTGACGAGCTGGACTGTCCTGCTGGAGAGTAGTCTGGACTCGTTTGACAGTGTCTGGGAGTATGGCCGCCGAATTAAGGTTCTGCTTGTGAAGTCTGCTCTATACCTCTGCTACCAGGGCAGCGGTGTGCTCCTCGGTACGGATGGAGTGCTCCGTGTTTCCATTGACTATTATGACACTGCGTGGTCCGGGCATCTTAAGCTTGAGATAAGCATAGTGCGACACCACATTGAATTGGGCAAACACGGTTCGTCTGAGCAGTGCGTGATAGCCACTGCAGAAGGTGACGATATCGAAGATTAACTCTTCGCTTCGGAAGTTGTCCGGAGATCCAAAGACGATCTCCAATGTGATTGAGCCCGAGCAGCGGGCCTCTACACCTGGTATAACTCCTTTAAAGGTAGTTTTGGTGGGCTTGATCCTGGATGGATCGATGGACATTTTGCACACTGTATCCTGATAGAGCAGGTTGAGGCTGCTGCCACCATCCATGAGGACTCGTGTGAGGTGGAATCCATCAATTATTGGGTCAAGGACTAGTGCGGCCGAACCGCCATGACGGATACTGGTCGGGTGGTCCCTGCGATCAAAGGTGATCGGGCATGACGACCATGAGTTGAATTTTGGGGCGACTGGCTCTATCACATAGATGTCCCTGAGTGTGCGCTTGCGCTCCCTCGTGGGGATATGGGTAGCGTATATCATGTTCACCATTTTGATTTGAGGGGGAAACTTCTTCTGTCCCCCTGTGTTCGCTGGATGGGGCTCCTCGTCGTCATTCTCGCTTTGCGACCCCTTCTCCTTGTCTTCGGCATTTAACTTGCCGGCCTGTTTGAAGACCCAACAACTCCTGTGAGTATGATTGGCTGGTTTATCAGGGGTGCCATGGATCTGACATGGACGATCGAGTATGCAGTCCAGGCTGGAAGGGCCCCGATTATTTCTTTATATGGCTTCTTCCGCTGACGGGGCTTGGAGCCACTGAATCCGGCATTGACCGCCGTGTCATAGGTATTGTCACTGTTGCTTCGACACTTGTGTCTATTGCATCGGGGCTTGCCGTTGCTATTTCTGGCTTCTGAAGTGCCAGGTTCACTTGCATTGTTATTGCTACGGGCTAGCCAGCTATCTTCGCCTGCGCAAATGTGGGTCATAAGCACCGTGAGGGCTGCCATGGACTTCGGCTTTTCTTGGCCGAGGTTTCGGGCGAGCCATTCGTCCCGGATGCTATGTTCAAATGCCGCCAGGGCTTCGCCATCTAGACAAATCGTTGATCTGGTTCTTTTTGGTTAATAACCTAGTCCAGAATTTCCTGGCTGACTCTCGGGGCTGTTGGATTATGTGACTTAAGTCATCGGCATTCGGGGGTCGAACATATGTACCTTGGAAGTTGTCAAGGAAGGCTTCTTCCAAGTCCTCCCAGCTGCCAATGGAGTTTTCAGGCAGGCTGTTCAGCCAGTGTCGGGCTGGCCCCTTGAGTTTTAGGGGGAGGTATTTGATGGCATGAAGGTCATCGCCGTGGGCCATATGAATATGGAGAATGAAGTCTTCAATCCATACCGCGAGATCTGTGGTTCCATCATATGATTCGATATTCATGGGTTTGAACCCTTTTGGCAATTCATGTTCCATTACTACATCAGGTGAAGCAGAGGGGGTGTGTGGCGCCTCTATATCAGGCCAGATCATGATGTAGTTCGGATGGAGTCCGTCTGCGATTTTCGGCTCAGACATAATTATGCTTGCCATGTTCAGCTTGATAGCTGTCGTCGCGCGTCGGGGCACGCCCTTGCGATCCATAGATCGATCTGGCCGGACCTGCTTTATTCTTCAGGTCCTGCCGTAGGTCATACGTGCATCCCTGAGCAGTTTTGTCTCTGCCTTTACGGCGAGGTAGGACGGGCCGGTGTTCGGCTTGAGTTGCCGTTTTCTCCCGACCATGTGGTGGTCGATAAGCCGCATTACGCGCTGATGGTACGGGCTCAAATGCCTCGTCATCGAATTGAGGTAGCAGTTTACGCTTCAGGTAACTTTTGGTTGGGCGCTCGAGGTTGTATTCTTCTGCTGCCAGGACATCAGTCCATCTATCGTTGAGCAGATCTTGATCAGCTTGAAGCTGCTGCTACTTCTTTTTCAGGCTCCTTGTAGTGGCTATTAGCTGTTGCTTAAAGTGCTCCTACTCCAGAGGTTCCTCAGGCACGATAAAGTCTTTGTCGCCGAGGCTCACCTCATCCTCGAAGGGTGGAAGATAATTACTATCCTCCGAGTCTTCATTTGCAGCTTGTTCGTCGGGGCTAACTCGCCCATCCTCCCGATTGTCTTGTTCGGAGTTTTGTTTGACGGGGTTTTCTTGGTCTTCGGCATCGTCCGGAGTGTTGTTTTCTCTCGTGCCGATATTGCCGTCTTTGTTGTGGCGTTATTTAGAGCGTCATCATCGGTGCTTTTGTTGTATCTCGGGAGGTTTATCTTCTACTGGATTTTTCTCTTTATCGCTGTCACCCTCCTTGGGTGCGTCCACCATATACACGTCTGATATGTCTCCAACGTATCTATAATTTTTTATTGTTCCATGCTATATATTATATTATCTGTTTCGGATATTTAATGGGCTTTATTATACACTTTTATATTATTTTTGGGACTAACCTACTAACCCAAGGCCCAGTGCAAATTGATGTTTTTTTGCCTATTTCAGTGTTCCGCAGAAAAGGAATATCAAACGGAATCCAAACGGAATAAAACCTTCAGGAGAGTTATTTTTGGAACAAACGTGATCCAGGTGACTTGGAGTAGATGTCAAGAAAGGAGCAAGGAGGCCACGAGGCAGGGAGGCGCGCCTGCCCCCTTAGGCGCCCCCGACCCTCATGGGCCCCTCGCAGCTCTACCGACCTACTTCTTCCTCCTATATATATATCCATATACCCCAACACATCCAAGAGCACCACAAAACCCTATTTCCACCACCGCAACCTTCTGTACCCAAGAGATCCCATCTTGGGGCCTTTTTCGGAGCTCCGCCAGAGGGGGAATCAATTATGGAGGGCTTCTACACCAACACCATAGCCTCTCCGATGATGTGTGAGTAGTTTACCTTAGACCTTCGGGTCCATAGTTATTAGCTAGATGGCTTCTTCCCTCTCTTTAGATCTCAATACAAAGTTCTCCTCGATCTTCTTGGAGATCTATTCGATGTAATTCTTTTTGTGGTGTGTTTGTCGTGATCCGATGAATTGTGAGTTTATGATCAAGATTATCTATGAACAATATTTGATTCTTCTCTGAAAACTTTTATGTATGATTTGTTATCTTTGCAAGTCTCTTAGAATTATTAGTTTGGTTTGGCCTGCTAGATTGATCTTTCTTGCAATGGGAGAAGTGCTTAGATTTGGGTTCAATCTTCCGGTGTCCTTTCCCAGTGACAGCAGGGGCAGCAAGGCACGTATTGTAGTGTTGCCATCGAGGATAAAAAGATGGGGTTTATATCATATTGCTTGAGTTTATCCCTCTACATCATGTCATCTTGCCTAATGCATTACTCTATTCTTATGAACTTAATACTCTAGATGCATGCTGGATAGCGGTCGATGTGTGGAGTAATAGTAGTAGATGCAGAATCGTTTCGGTCTACTTATTGCGGGCGTGATGCCTATATACATGATCATGCCTAGATATTCTCATAATTATGCACTTTTCTATCAATTGCTCGACAGTAATTTGCTACCCACCGTAATACTTATGCTATCTTGAGAGAAGCCACTAGTGAAACCTATGGCCCACGGGTCTATTTTCCATCATATAATTTTCCGATCTATTTTATTTTGCAATCTTTATTTTCCATTCTATATAATAAAAATACCAAACATATTTATCTTATTATCTCTATCAGATGTCACTCTCGTAAGTGACCGTGAAGGGATTGACAACCCCTTTATCGCGTTGGTTGCGAGGTTCTTATTTGTTTGTGTAGGTGCAAGGTGACTTGCGTGTAGTCTCCTACTGGATTGATACCTTGGTTCTCAAAAACTGAGGGAAATACTTACGCTACTTTGCTGCATCACCCTTTCATCTTCAGGGGAAAACCAACGCAGTGCTCAAGAGGTAGCAAGAAGGATTTCTGGCGCCGTTGCCGGGGAGATCTACGCACAAGTCAAGACATACCAAGTACCCATCACAAACTCTTATCCTTCGCATTACATTATTTGCCATTTGCCTCTCGTTTTCCTCTCCCCCACTTCACCCTTGCCATTTTATTCGCCCTCTTTTTCCGTTCGCCTCTTTTTCGCTCGCTTCTTGTGTGCTTGTGTGTTGGATTGTTTGTCACGATGCCTCAAGATAATACTAAATTGTGTGAATTTTCCAATACCAACAATAATGATTTTATTAGCACTCCGATTGCTCCCCTTACGGATGTTGAATCTTGTGAAATTAATACTGCTTTGCTGAATCTTGTCATGAAAGATCCGTTTTCTGGCCTTCCTAGTGAAGATGCCGCTACCCATCTAAACAGCTTTGTTGTTTGTGTGATATGCAAAAGAAGAAAGATGTGGATAATGATATTGTTAAATTGAAGCTATTCCCGTTTTCGCTTAGAGATCGTGCTAAAACTTGGTTTTCTTCTTTGCCTAAAAATAGTATTGATTCTTGGAATAAGTGCAAAGATGCTTTTATCTCTAAGTATTTTCCTCCCGCTAAGATCATCTCTCTTAGAAACTATATTATGAACTTTAAGCAACTAGATCATGAGCATCCTGCACAATCTTGGGAGAGGATGAAATTAATGATTCGCAATTGCCCTACTCATGGTTTGAATATATGGATGATCATACAAAAAAATTATGCTGGATTGAATTTTGCTTCTAGAAATCTTTTAGATTCGGCCGCGGGAGGCACTCTTATGGAAATCACTTTATGGGAAGCTACCAAACTCCTAGATAATATTATGGTTAATTATTTTCAATGGCACACCGAAAGATCTACTAGTAAAAAGGTTCATGCTGTAGAAGAAATTAATGTTTTGAGTGGAAAGATGGATGAACTTATGAAATTGTTTGCTAACAAGAGTGTTTCTTCTGATCCTAATGATATGCCTTTGTCTACTTTGATTGAGAATAATAATGAATCTATGGATGTGAATTTTTTTGGTAGGAACAATTTTGGTAACAGCGCGTATAGAGGAAACTTTAATCCTAGGTTGTATCCTAGTAATTCCTCTAATAATTATGGTAATTCCTACAACAATTCTTATGGAAATTATAATAAAATGCCCTCTGATTTTGAATCTAGTATTAAAGAATTTATTAGTTCACATAGGAGTTTCAATGCTTTGATTGAAGAAAAATTGTCTAAGATTGATGAGTTGGCTAGGAATGTGAATATAATTTCTCTTGATGTTGATTCTTTGAAACTTAGATCTATTCCACCTAAGCATGAGATCAGTGAGTCTCTCAAATCCATGAGAATTTCCATTGATGAGTGCTAAGAAAGAACCGCTAGGGTGCGTGCAAAAAAGGATTGCTTCATAAAAGCATGTTCTTCTAGTTTTGATGATAATAAGGATGAAGATCTAAAAGTGATTGATGTGTCTCATATTAAATCTTTTTTTTGCAATATGAATCTTGATAATGATGGGACTGGAGATGAGTCAACTTTAGTTAAAAGGCGTCCCAATGATTCAGAGTTTTTGGATCTTGATGCAAAAAATAATAAAAGTGGGATTGAAGAGGTCAAAACTTTACATAGCAATGAACCCACTATTTTGGATTTTAATGGATTTAATTATGATAATGATCTTTGATAGATTGTATTTCCTTGTTGCAATCCATGCTAAATTCTCCGCATGCTTACAGTCAAAATAAAGCTTTTACCATACATATCGTTGATGCTTTAATGCAATCTTATGAAGAAAAGCTTGAATTAGAAGTTTCTATCCCTAGAAAACTTCATGATGAGTGGGGACCTACTATTAAAATTAAGATTCAAGATCATGAATGCTATGCTTTATGTGATTTGGGTGCTAGCGTTTCCACGATTCCAAAAACTTTGTATGATGTGTTAGGTTTCCGGGAATTTGATGATTGTTCTTTAAATTTGCATCTTGCGGATTCCACTATTAAGAAACCTATGGGAAGGATTAATGATGTTCTTATTGTTGCAAATAGGAATTATGTGCCCGTAGATTTCATTGTTCTTGACATTGATTGCAATCCTACATGTCTCATTATTCTTGGTAGACCTTTTCTTAGAACTATTGGTGCAATTATTGATATGAAAGAAGGGAATATTAGATTCCAATTTCTGTTAAGGAAAGGCATGGAACACTTTCCTAGAAATAAAATTAAATTACCTTATGAATCTATTATGAGAGCCACCTATGGATTGCATACCAAAGATGATAATACCTAGATCTATTCTTGCTTTTATGCCTAGCTAGGGGCGTTAAACGATAGCGCTTGTTGGGAGGCAACCCAATTTTATTTTTGTTTCTTGATTTTTGGTTCTGTTTAGCAATAAATAATTCATCTAGCCTCTGTTTAGATGTGGTTTTATGTTTTTAATTAGTGTTTGTGCCAAGTAGAACCTTTGGGAAGACTTGGGGGGGGGGGGAGTTTTTGCGATCTTGCTGTAAAAAACAGAAACTTTAGCGCTCACGAGATTTCCTGACATTTTTTACTGGAAAGTGCGATTAGGTTGATTATTTTTGAAGATGATTAATAGACAAATTCCTCACATCTTCAAATTTATTTCAGAATTTTTGGGTTACATAAGTATTCGAAACCTACAGATTACAACAGACTGTTCTGTTTTTGACAGATTCTGTTTTTCGTGTGTTGTTTGCTTATTTTGATGAATCTATGGCTAGTATCGGAGGGTATGAACCATAGAGAAGTTGGAATACATTAGTTTTAACACCAATATAAATAAATAATGAGTTCATTACAGTACCTTAAGTGCTGGTTTGTTTTCTTATACTAACGGAGCTCATGAGATTTTCTGTTGAGTTTTGTGTTGTGAAGTTTTCAAGTTTTGGGTAAAGATTTGATGGATTATGGAACAAGGAGTGGCAAGAGCCTAAGCTTGGGGATGCCCAAGGCACCCCAAGGTAAAATTCAAGGACAACCAAAAGCCTAAGCTTGGGGATGCCCCGGAAGGCATCCCCTCTTTCGTCTTCGTCCATCGGTAACTTTACTTGAGGCTATATTTTTATTCACCACATGATATGTCTTTTGCTTGGAGCGTCTTGTATGATCTGAGTCTTTGCTTTTTAGTTTACCACAAACATCCTTGCTGTACACACCTTTTGGGAGAGACACACATGAATCGGAATTTATTAGAATACCCTGTGTGCTTCACTTATATCTTTTGAGCTAGACAATTTTGCTCTAGTGCTCCACTTATATATTTTAGAGCACGGTGGTGGTTTTATTTTATAGAAATTACATTTTTTTACTGGAAAGTGCGATTAGGTTGATTCTTTTTGCAGATGATTAATATAAAAATTCCTCACATCCACCAATTTATTTCAGAATTTTTGGGGTTATAGAAGTATTCGAAACCTACAAATTACTACAGACTGTTCTGTTTTTGACAGATTCCGTTTTTGTGTGTTGTTTGCTTATTTTGATGAATCTATGGCTAGTATCGGAGGGTATGAACCATAGAGAAGTTGGAATACAGTAGGTTTAACACCAATATAAATAAATAATGAGTTCATTACAATACCTTAAGTTGTAGTTTGTTTTCTTATACTAACGGAGCTCATGAGATTTTCTGTTGAATTTTGTGTTGTGAACTTTTCAAGTTTTGGGTAAAGATTTGATGGATTATGGAATAAGGAGTGGCAAGAGCCTAAGATTGGGGATGCCCAAGGCACCCCAAAGTAAAATTTAAGGACAACCAAAAGCCTAAGCTTGGGTATGCCCCAGAAGGCATCCCCTCTTTCGTCTTCGTCCATCGGTAACTTTACTTGAGGCTATATTTTTATTCACCACATGATTTGTGTTTTGCTTGGAGCGTCTTGTATGATTTGAGTCTTTGCTTTTTAGTTTACCACAATCATCATTGCTGTACACACCTTTTGGGAGAGACACACATGAATCGGAATTTATTAGAATACTCTATGTGCTTCACTTATATCTTTTGAGCTAGATAATTTTGCTCTAGTGCTCCACTTATATCTTTTAGAGCACGGTGGTGGTCTTATTTTATAGAAATTATTGATCTCTCATGCTTCACTTATATTATTTTGATAGTCCTTTAGAATAGCATGGTAATTTGCTTTGGCTCTAAAATTGGTCCTAATATGATAGGCATCCAAGATTGGTATAATAAAAACTTTCATAAAAAGGTGCATTGAATACTATGAGAAGTTTGATACTTGATAATTGTTTTGAGATATAAAGATGGTGATATTAGAGTTGTGCTAGTTGAGTAGTTGTGAATTTGAGAAATACTTGTGTTGAAGATTGCAAGTCACGTAGCATGCATGTATGGTAACCGTTGTGTAACAAGTTTGAAACATGAGGTGTTCTTTGATTCTATTCCTTATGAGTGGTGGTCGGGGACGGGCGATGGTCTTTACCTACCAATCTATCCCCTAGGAGCATGCACGTAATGCTTGGTTTTTGATGACTTGTAGATTTTTGCAATAAGTATGTGAGTTCTTTATGACCAATGTTGAGTCCATGGATTATACACACTCTCACCTTTCCATAATTGCTAGCCTCTTCGGTATCATGCATTGCCCTTTCTCACCTTGAGAGTTGGTGCAAACTTCGCCAGTGCATCCAAACCCCGTGATATGATATGCTCTATCACACATAAACCTCCTTATATCTTCCTCAAAACAGTCACCATACCTACCTATTATGGCATTTCCATAGCCATTCCGAGATATATTGCCATGCAACTTTCCACCATTTCATTTATGACACGCTTCATCATTGTCATATTGCCTTGCATGATCCTATAGTTGACATCGTATTTGTGGCAAAACCACCGTCAAAATTTATCATACATGTCACTCTTGATTCACTGCCCTTCCCACTACACCGCAGGAGGCATTCAGATAGAGTCATATTTTGTTCTAGTATCGAGTTGTAATCATTGAGTTGTAAATAAATAGAAGTGTGATGATCATCATTAATAGAGCATTGTCCCAAATAAAAAGGGGAAGGCCAAATAAAAAAAGGGAAGGCCCAAAAAAGAGAAATAAAAAGGGACAATGCTACTATCTTTTTTCCCACACTTGTGCTTCAAAGTAGCAACATGATCTTTATGATAAAGAGTCTCTTGTTTTGTCACTTTCATATACTAGTGGGAATTTTTCATTATAGAACTTGGCTTGTATATCCCAACAATGGGCTTCCTCAAATGCCGTCTTCGTGAGCAAGCAAGTTGGATGCACACCCACTTAGTTTCTTTTGTTGAGCTTTCATGCATTTATAGCTCTAGTGCATCCGTTGCATTGCAATCCCTACTCCTTGCATTAACATCAATTGATGGGCATCTCCCTAGCCCGTTGATTAGCCGCGTCGATGTGATACATTCTCCTTTTTTGTCTTCTCAACATAACCCCTATCATTATTTTCTATTCCACCCATAGTGCTATATTCATGGCTCACGCTCATGTATTGCGTGAAAATTGAAAAAAGTTTGAGATTACTAAAGTATGAAACAATGCTTGGCTTGTCATCGGGGTTGTGCATGATGAGAGCATTCTTGTGTGACGAAAATGGAGCATGACCAAACTATATGATTTTGTAGGGATGAACTTTCTTTGGCCATGTTATTGTGAGAAGACATGATTGCTTAGTTAGTATGCTTGAAGTATTATTATTTTTATGTCAATATTAAAATTTTGTCTTGAATCTTTCGGATCTGAATATTCATGCCACAATAAAGAAAATTACATTGAGAATTATGCTAGGTAGCATTCCACATCAAAAATTCTGTTTTTATCATTTACTTACTCGAGGACGAGCAGGAATTAAGCTTGGGGATGCTTGATACGTCTCCAACATATCTATAATGTTTTATTGTTCCATGCTATTATATTATCTATTTTGGATGTTCAATGGGCTTTCTTATACACTTTTATATTATTTTTGGGATTAAGCTACTAACCCAAGGCCCAGTGCAAATTGCTGTTTTTTGCCTATCTCAGTGTTTCGCAGAAAAGGAATATCAAACGGAATCCAAACGGAATGAAACTTTCGGAAGAGTTATTATTGGAACAAACGTGATCCAGGGGACTTGGAGTAGACGTCAAGAAAGGAGCGAGGAGGCCACGAGGCAGGGAGGCGCGCCCCCACCCTCGTGGGCCCCTCGCAGCTCCACCGACCTACTTCTTCCTCCTATATATATCCATATACCCCCAAAACATGCAGGAGGACCACGAAACCCTATTTCCACCGCCGCAACCTTATGTATCCAAGAGATCCCTTCTTGGGGCCTTTTCCGGAGCTCCGCCGGAGGGGGAATCAATCACGGAGGGCTTCTACATCAACACCATAGCCTCTTCGATGATGTTTGAGTAGTTTACCTCAGACCTTTGGGTCCATAGTTATTAGCTAGATGGCTTCTTCTCTCTCTTTGGATCTCAATACAGAGTTCTCCTCGATCTTCTTGGAGATCTATTCAATGTAATTCTTTTTGCGGTGTGTTTATCGAGATCCGATGAATTGTGGGTTTATGATCAAGATTATCTATGAACAATATTTGATTCTTCTCTGAAATCTTTTATGTATGATTTGTTATCTTTGCAAGTCTCTTCGAATTATCAGTTTGGTTTGGCCTACTAGATTGATCTTTCTTGCAACGGGAGAAGTGCTTAGCTTCGGGTTCAATCTTGTGGTGTCCTTTCCCAGTGACAGCAGGGGCAACAAGGCATGTATTGTATTGTTGCCGTCGAGGATAAAAAGATGGGGTTTATATCAGATTTCTTGAGTTTATCCCTCTACATCATGTCATCTTTCCTAATGCGTTACTCTGTTCTTATGAACTTAATACTCTAGATGCATGCTGGATAGCGGTCGATGTGTGGAGTAATAGTAGTAGATACAAAATTGTTTCGGTCTACTTGTTGCAGACGTGATGCCTATATACATGATCATGCCTAGATATTCTCATAATTATGCACTTTTCTATCAATTGCTCGACAGTAATTTGTTTACCCACCGTAATAGTTATGCTATCTTGAGAGAAGTCACTAGTGAAACCTATGGCCCCCGGGTCTATTTTCCATCATATAAGTTTCCAATCTATTTTATTTTGCAATCTTTATTTTCCAATCTATATAATAAAAATACCAAAAATATTTATCTTATTATCTCTATCAGATCTTACTCTCGTAAGTGACCATGAAGGGATTGACAACCCCTTTATCATGTTGGTTGCGAGGTTCTTATTTGCTTGTGTAGGTGCGAGGTGACTGATATGTCTCCGTCGTATCTACTTTTCCAAACACTTTGGCCCTTGTTTTGGACTCTAACTTGTATGATTTGAATGGAACTAACCTGGACTGACGCTGTTTTCAGTAGAATTGCCATGGTGTTGTTTTATGTGCAGAAAACAAATATTCTCGGAATGACCTGAAACTCCACGGAACATCTTAGAAAAAATAATAAAAAATCCTCGCCAAAGATGAAGACCAGGGGGCCCACACCCTGTCCTTGAGGGTGGCCCCCCCCCTCTAGAGTGCACCCCCTACCTCATGGGCCCCCTGGATGCCCTGAGTTGCTACGTTGAAAATGAAAGTATACCGCTCAAAATGCAATTTATCTCTATTTCAAAACCGAGGTCTGGCACCTCTACAAATCCCTGCTTCCCTCTGTGAAGGGCCTATCCATTTACTTTTATGTTGAGTCATCACCCTCTTATTAAAAAGCACTAGCTGGAGAGCACGACTGTCATTTGCATTCATCACTATTAATTTATATTGGGTGTGACTATGATTGGATCTCTTTTACCATGAATTACAATGTCTAGTCAGTCCTTGATCTTTAAAGGTGCTCTACATTTATGTTTTGCGGTCTCAGAAAGGGCTAGCGAGATACCATCTTGTTATATCATATTATGATTGTTTTGAGAAAGTGTTGTCATCCGAGATTTATTATTATGACTTGCCAGTTGATTATGCTATTGATATGAGTAATTATGAGACCTGAGAATTATTGCAAATGTTGTTAGTTATGATCTATGCTGAAAAATTGAATGCTGGCTTGACATAGTTACAACAACAAGAGCAAACAGAGTTTGTAAATTTTTTCATTCTTTATTTCAGTTTGTCAACTGAATTGCTTGAGGACAAGCAAGGGTTTAAGCCTGGGGGAGTTGATACGTCTCCGTCGTATCTACTTTTCCAAACACTTTTGCCCTTGTTTTGGACTCTAACTTGTATGATTTGAATGGAACTAACCCGGACTGACGCTGTTTTCAGCAGAATTGCCATGATGTTGTTTTATGTGCAGAAAACAAATATTCTCGGAATGACCTGAAACTCCACAGAACATCTTAGAAAAAATAATAATAAATCCTCACCAAAGATGAAGACCAGGGGGCCCACACCCTTCTCGTCGTCGTCATCATCAACCATCCTCCATCACTAATTTCATGATGCTCACCGTCGTGCGTGAGTAATTCCATCGTAGGCTTGCTGGACGGTGATGGGTTGGATGAGATTTATCATGTAATCGAGTTAGTTTTGTTAGGGTTTGATCCCTAGTATCCACTATGTTCTGAGATTGATGTTGCTATGACTTTGCTATGCTTAATGCTTGTCACTAGGGCCCGAGTGCCATGATTTCAGATCTGAACCTATTATGTTTTCATGAATATATGTGAGTTCTTGATCCGATCTTGCAAGTCTATAGTCACCTACTATGTGTTATGATCCGGCAACCCCTAAGTGACAATAATCGGGACCACTCCTGGTGATGACCATAGTTTAAGGAGTTCATGTATTCACTATGTGCTAATGCTTTGTTCCGGTTCTCTATTAAAAGGAGGCCTTAATATCCCTTAGTTTCCAATAGGACCCCGCTGCCACGGGAGGGTAGGACAAAAGATGTCATGCAAGTTCTTCTTCATAAGCACGTATGACTATATATGGAATACATGCCTACATTACATTGATGAATTGGAGCTAGTTCTGTGTCACCCTATGTTATGACTGTTACATGATGAACCGCATCCGGCATAATTATCCATCACTGATCCGGTGCCTACGAGTTTTCCATATATTGGTTTACGCTTATTTACTTTCCCGCTGCTACTGTTACAATCACTACAAAATACCAAAAACATTACTTTTGCTGTCTTTACTTTTGTTGCCGCTACCACCACTATCATATTACTTTGCTACTAAACACTTTGCTGCAGATACTAAGTTTCCAGGTGTGGTTGAATTGAAAACTCAGCTGCTAATACTTGTGAATATTCTTTGGCTCCCCTTGTGTCGAATCAATAAATTTGGGTTGAATACTCTACCCTCGAAAGCTGTTGCGATCCCCTATACTTGTGGGTTATCAGCGACTTGCGTGTATTCTCCTACTGGATTGATACCTTGGTTCTCAAAAACTGAGGGAAATACTTACACTACTTTGCTGCATCACCCTTTCCTCTTCAACGAAAACCAACATAGTGCTCAAGAGGTAGCAACATCATATGAAGAGGTGGTCGTCCAGGATCCGGTAAACAACGGGTTTTCGGCTTGCTCCTCTCCGCATCGTTATCCATACCGTCGATGTCTTCGGAGTCGTAATCGAGCATGTCAGTTAAGTCCTCTACTGTGGCGATGAAGTGGGTGGTGGGTGGGACGTAAAATTCCCCGCTCCCAGCCCCTAGTCCAGGTTGGGCGTAGTTCGGATGTTGCTCCTCCGTAATCATGAGAGATCGCATCAAGTCCAGGGCCTCGCTTAAAGGCGAGGTTTGTTGAGGGAGAAGAGAATTCGTGGGGTATGGCAGGAAAGGAATTCCTTGGTCAAGCTCACACGATGCTGACTCCGAGAGTTCGGAGCCAGTGTCCGGGGAAGAGTCCGGTTTGGTGATGGACGTCGGTGACACTACTTCCTCCGGTTCTCCCGTACTGGGCCTAGTGGCCACAGATAGTCCGGCGGGTTTAGAAATCCCATCTTCGGTACTAGCAAGGCACTCCGGCTCTAAGGGCAGAGCGGAAGTTGGGATCGTGAATCCTTGGAAGATCAAGTCTCCTCGGATATCAGTGACATAATCCAGGTTTCCAAAACTAATCTGGTGACCTGGGGCGTAGCTGTCGATCTGCTCCAGATGGCCAAGTGAGCTGGCCCGCAGTATGAAGCCGCTGAATACGAAGATCTGGCCAGGGAGAAAAACCTCCCGTAGGGCAGCATCGTTGCAGATGATGGATGAAGCCATCGAACCTTCTGACGGCGACACAGTGGAACTCTCAATGAAAGCACCAATGTCGGTGTCAAAACCGGCGGATCTCGGGTAGGGGGTCCCGAACTGTGCATCTGAGGTTGATGGTAACAGGAGACAAGGGACACGAAGTTTTACCCAGGTTCGGGCCCTCTCGATAGAGTTAATACCCTATGTCCTGCTTGATTAATATTGATGAGTATGGGGGTTACAAGAGTTGATCTACCACGAGATCGTAATGGCTAAAACCCTAGAAGTCTAGCCTATATGATTATGATTGTGATTGCCTCTATGGACTAAGCCCTTCGGTTTATATAGGCACCGGAGGGGACTAGGGTTTGTACGAAGTCGGTTACAGAGACAGAAATCTTCGTATCCGAACGCCAAGCTTGCCATCCATGCCAAGGAGAGTCCCATCCGGACACGGCTGAGAGAATCTTTAGTCTTGTATCTTCATGGCCCAACAGTCCAGCCCATGTCCAACAAGCCAGACGCCTGAGGACCCCTTAGTCCAGGACTCCCTTAATCGCATCCAACATAATTATCCATCATTGATCCATTGCCTATGAGCTTTTCACATATTGATCTTTGCTTAGTTACTTTTATGTTGATACTGTTACGATTGCTACAAAAACTGCTATTGTTACTTTTTCCACCGTTACCGTTACTTCCATACCACTTTGCTACACTTTGCTGCAGATATTAAGTCTTTCAGGTGTGGTTGAATTGACAACTCAACTGCTAATACTTAAGAATATCCTTTGGCTCCCCTTGTGTCGATCAATAAATTTGGGTTGAATACTCTACCCTAGAAAACTGTTGCGATCCCCTATACTTGTGGGTTATCAAGACTATTTTCTGGTGCCATTGCCGGGGAGCATAGCTCTATTCTTTGAGTCACTTGGGATTTATATCTGTTGATCACTATGAGGAACTTGAAAGATGAAAGAACCAAGATTTTTCCCTCAACTACGAGGGGAGGTAAGGAACTGCCATCTAGCTCTGCACTTGATTCACCTTCTGTTATGAGTAAATTTGCGACACCTACACCTATTATTGATTCTAATATGTCGCATGTTATTGATGATGTCACTTCTGCTATGCATGATGCTTATGATGAAACTACTTCTATGCTTGATAATATTGTGCCATTAGGTGAATTTCTTGATGAAAACCTTGCTAGGGTTAGAGAAAATGAAATTATTGAAACAGATAATATTGATGAAAGTGATGATGATGATTCTCCCCTATATATGAATTGCCCAATGTGCCTGAGGGTTATGTTATGGATGAAGAAACTGCTAGAGACCTTTTTGCTTGCAAAGATAGATATGATCTTAAGAAACTGTTAGCTAAGCTGAAAGAAAAGTCTTTGAATGCTAGAATGAAATATGACCCTGCTTTTGCTACTTCACCTATCTATATTTCTGATAAGGATTATGATTTCTCTGTCGATCCTGAGTTAATTGCTTTGGTTGAATCTGATCTTTTTTATGGCTATGAATCTGAAACTGTTGTGGCACATCTTACTAAATTGAATGATATAGCCACCCTATTCACTCATGAGGAAAAAAATCGTTACTACTATATCCTTAAGTTATTTCCATTCTCATTAAAGGGTGATGCTAAAACATGGTTTAATTCTCTCGCTCCTGGTTGTGTGCGTAGTCCCCAGGATATGATTTATTACTTCTCTGCTAAATATTTCCCTGCTCATAAGAAACAAGCTGCCTTAAGGGAAATATATAATTTTGTGCAAATTAAAGAAGAGAGTCTCCCACAAGCTTAGGGAAGGGTTCTCTGATTACTTAATGCTTTGCCTGATCATCCTCTCAAGAAAAATGAAATACTTGATATTTTTTATAATGGACTAACCGATGCTACCAGAGACCACCTGGATAGTTGTGCTGGTTGTGTTTTTAGAGAAAGAATTGTTGAGCAAGCTGAATTGCTATTGAGTAATGATAATGATTGGACATTCTCGAACTAACTCCAAAGCCAACTCCGAAAAAGGGGTATTCTATTTCTCAGTCATGAAGATATGCAAGAGGCAAAGGAATCTTTGAAAGAAAAGGGTATTAAAGCTGAAGATGTTAAGAATTTACCACCTATTGAAGAAATACATGGTCTTAATAACCCGACACAGGTAGTAAAGGTAAATTCTCTCTATAGATTTGATGAAGGTGACATTCCTCGTAATAAGTCTCCTAGACAACGCTTGGATGAGTTTGATAATTTTATTGTTAAACAAGAAAACTTCAATGCTTATGTTGGTAGACAATTGAAACGTAATGCTTATATGATTGAACACTTGAGTGATTATATGTCTAGAGTTAAAGGTGACCTTAAACTTATTAGTAAACATGCTTCTGTGGTTACCACTTAGGTAGAACAAGTGCTTAAACCTCAAGATGATTTGCTTAGTGAATTAAATAATAAGAAAAATGCTAATACTGTTAGAGTTATGACTAGAGGGGGTAAAATGACTCAGGGACCTCTGTATCCTGAGGGCCACCCTAAGAGAGTTGAGCAAGATTCTCAGAGAACTAATGTTGATGCACCTAGTCCTTCTAAGAAGAAGAAAAAGAAAAATGATAGGACTTTGCATGCTTCTAGTGAACCTGTTCTTGACACACCTGAGAATCCCAATGATATTTCTATTTCTGATGCTGAAACACAATCTGGTAATGAACATGAACCTAGTGATAATGTTAATGATGATGTTCATGTTGATGCTCAACCTAGCAATAACAACGATGTAGAGATTGAACTTGCCGTTGATCTTGATAACCCACAATCAAAGAATCAACATTATGATAAGAGAGACTTCGTTGCTAGGAAGCACGGTAAAGAAAGAGAACCATGGGTTCATAAACCCATGCCTTTTCCTCCTAAACCATCCAAGAAAAAGGATGATGCGGATTTTGAGCGCTCTGCTGAAATGATTAGACCTATCTTTTTGCGTATGCGTTTGACTGATATGCTTAAAATGAATCATTATGCTAAGTATATGAAAGGTATTGTTACAAATAAAAGAAAGATATCGGAAGCTGAAATTTCCACCATGCTTGCCAATTATACTTTTAAAGGTGGAATACCTAAGAAACTGGGAGATCCAGGAGTACCAACTATACCATGCTCCATTAAAAGAAACTATGTTAAAACTGCTTTATGTGATCTTGGAGCCGGTGTTAGTGTTATGCCTCTCTCTTTATATCGTAGACTTGATTTGAGTAAGTTGACACCTACTGAAATATCTTTGCAAATGGACGATAAATTAACTGCTATACTTGTTAGTATCTGTGAGGATGTGCCTGTTGCGGTTGCAAACGTTACTATTTTAACGGACTTTGTTATTCTTGATATTCCCGAGGATGATAGTATGTCGATTATCCTTGGTAGACCCTTTTTGAATACTGCAGGGGCTGTTATTGATTGCAACAAAGGCAATGCCACTTTTCATGTTAATGGTAATGAGCATACAGTACACTTTTCGAGCAAACAACCTCAAGTCCATAGTATCAATACTATTGGAAAAATTTCAACGATTACTATTGGAGGTTTTGAATTCCCTCTTCCTACTGTCAAGAAGAAATATGATATTCTTATTGTTGGGGACATGTATATCCCCGTTGAGGTAACCTAGTGTTATTTGAAAATTCTTCGGTTTCATGCGATTCAGAAAGAGTTTATTAAAAAGACTTGATCAACCTTGTTAGTGGATTCCTTTTGATGAGCACGAGATGGATGAAGTTAGAAAGCACAACTCTCTGTACCCTCCTTTTACTTTCTGTTATTTAGATTAAATAAAGCAAAAATAGTATCTTCTGTCTGTTTTCTGAATTATCCTTGCAATAAAAATACCACAAAAATAAAAGTTCTCCAAATGTACTAAAAATGAAATATGATTTTTTGTAGAATAGTTAAGAATTTCTGGCACTGAGAACACACGCGGGGGGCCACCATTTGGCCACGAGACCACAGGGCGTGCCCACCCCCCTGGGGTGCACCCCCTGCCTCGTGGGCCCCACGTGGACCCCCTCCACTCATTCCAGCACCCACTCACTTCGTCTTCCTCTAGAAAATCCTCCCATAGCTCAAACCCGTGTTGTAGCTCATCTTGCTGCCATTTCGATCTCTTTGCTCAAAGCTCCATTCACGAAACTATTTGGGAAAATTGTTCTTCGGTATGTGACTCCTCCAATGGTCCAATTAGTTTTTGTTCTAGTACTTTATTTATTGCAATTTTTTACTGCTAAGGTGACTCTGTTCTTGAGCTTACATGTCAAATTTATATGGTCAAAAGTATTTTTAATGCATGATATAGCTTCTAGGCACTTGTGGGAGTAGTTGCTATCAATCTTGTTGAAGTTTGGTTCACTTTTGTTTCGAATCACTAAAATTTCAGAAATTTTTCAGAGAAAGAAAATGTTTAGGAAAATGTACCAAGGTGGTTCCTCAAGGAAGCAAGGATCAAGGCTTGCGATACGTGAGCCGGACGATGAACCACCGAGGGAAGCTCAAGTGCGGCCTTGTGAATGGCCGTCACAGGAATTTATGGTCCAGGCGGGCATCATGGACGAATTTGACGCATATGTGCATAATGCTGATCTTGAGGACTTCGTGTTAGATAAGTGCCTACGGTACCACTACCTAACTGATTCCTTTGTGAGGAGGTTTAAATTTACATCCTCGCGCAATTCTCACACTGTTTTATTTGATCTTTATGATAAATCATATACCATGGACCTAGAAGATTTTAATACTGCTTGTAAACTCCCACAGTGGGGCAATGTTAGTGAACCTCGCAAATATGAATATAAAGACTTTCTTGCTACTATCACTATGGGGGAATCTAGAGAAATCACACAAGCTACCATAGGGATCATTCATTTCCCTTCCATACATTATTTTGCTCTCTTTATAGGTAGATGCATTAATAGTAAAGATGAGGCTTGTCACATGTGCGTTCCAGATCTTTGTGTCCTCAAGAGTGCGGTATTAGGCGATAAACAATATAACTTGGGGGCCATTGTTGCACGAAGGTTGCATCTTAATGATATAAGTGGAGATTTGTTTGGTGGAATTTATGCAACTCGTGTAGCTAATTATCTAGGTATACCCATACATGGAAATGATATGGAGTTGCCTCCTGCTTATCTAGATTATAATGCTATGGTTCGCCATCAATTTCTTGAGAGGAACGAACAGTTCCTCCAGTACCGACTATTCTTTCACAGACATCGCATTGTCCATGTTGCCCTCCCTGCTCCTACTTTCTTTAACTTTCAGGCAAAAAGGTGATATGTTATAACCAGGGAGGAAGCGCACGAGTACGAGAGGAGGACGGAGGCAGCTCGCCTCCAAGTTGCAGCTCTTCAGGCAGTAGCTGCTGCATCTCAGTACAACCCCAACTACCACTTTGGATATCCGCCAGGCCAACGGTGGCCATAGACCAACTTAGGCCAAAAGCCTAAGCTTGGGGGAGTACGTATTTCTCACCAGCATTACATTCATGTTCACACACTCATGCCAGTTGTCGGTGCTCATACTTTTTCATTGTACTATCCATGCTAGTTTATTTCTTTTCTAAGCCTTCTTCTTGTGTGTTTAAAAACCTTAAGAAAAAACAAAAAAATTAGTTGTAGCTTTTAGCTATTTCACTTTCCATGCCTATAGTAATAGTAACTAAAAGAAAATCTAAAAAGATTTCTCGTTCTTCTTTTGTTTGTTGGGAGCTTTCCGGTGTAAATAGTTTTATTTCTTTTCTTATTCTTTGGGGGTCGAGAGGACAAGACCGTGATGAAAATGTTGATTGGCTCTCATATGCATTATTGTTGATTTAACCAAGAGCCCATATTACCTTGTCTTCTCCCTCGTATTAAATGCTTGCAGATTCCAGCTTAGTCCAATACACGTGCACTATTATTATTATCCACACCGTTTGGGCGTGCGAGTGAAAGGCAATAATGACGATATATGATGGACTGATTGGGATGAGAGAAGCTGGTATGAACTCGACCTATCTTGTTTTTGTAAATATGATTAGTTCATCGTTCCTGATTCAGCCTATTATGAATGAAACATGTTTGCAATGACAGTTAGATATTATAGTTGCACATGCCATGCTTAATTAGTTAGGAGTTTATAATGGTTTACCTTGCGTGCCAACATGCTATTAAAATGGTTGTGATGTGGTATGGTAGGATGGTATCCTCCTTTGAATGATTCGAGTGGCTTGACCTGGCACATGTTCATGCATGTAGTTGAAACAAAATCAACATAACCTCCACGATATTTTTGTTCATGGTGATTTATATCCTACTCATGCTTGCACTCATTGTTGATTAATCTTAATGCATGTTCATGACTGTTGTTGCTCTCTAGTTGGTCGCTTCCCAGTCTCTTTCTGGCCTTCACTTGTACTAAGCGGGAATACTGCTTGTGCATCCACTTCCATAAAACCCAAAGTTATTCCATATGAGTCCACCATACCTTCCTATATGCGGTATCTACCCGCCGTTCCAAGTAAATTTGTATGTGCCAAACTCTAAACCTTCACATAAAATTCTATTTTGTATGCTCGAATAGCTCATGTATCAACTAGGGCTGTCTATATCTTCCATGCTAGGTGGGTTATTCTCACGATGAGTGGACTCTCATCACTCACGAGAAAATGGCTGGTAACCGGGATGCCCAGTCCCATGCTCAAATCAAAATAATTGCAAACAAAACTCCCCCAGGATTGTTGTTAGTTGGAGGCACCCATTGTTTCGGACAAGCCATGGATTGATGTTTGTTGGTGGTGGGGGAGTATAAACTTTACCATTCTGTTTGGGAATTGATACGTCTCCGTCGTATCTACTTTTCCAAACACTTTTGCCCATGTTTTGGACTCTAACTTGTATGATTTGAATGGAACTAACCCGGACTGACGCTGTTTTCAGCAGAATTGCCATGATGTTGTTTTATGTGCAGAAAACAAATATTCTCAGAATGACTTGAAACTCCACAGAACATCTTAGAAAAAATAATAATAAATCCTCACCAAAGATGAAGACCAGGGGGCCCACACCCTTCTCACGAGGGTGGGGGGCGCCCCCTAGGGCGCGCCCCCTACCTCGTGGGCCCCTGGATGCCCTCCGACGCCAACTCCAACTCTATATATTTGCTTTCAGAGAGAAAAAAATCAGAGAGAAGAAATCATCGCGTTTTACGATACGGAGCCGCCGCCAAGCCCTAAAACCTCTCGGGAGGGCTGATCTGGAGTCCGTTCGGGGCTCCGGAGAGGGGGATTCGTCGTCGTCGTCATCATCAACCATCCCCCATCACCAATTTCATAATGCTCACCGCCGTGCGTGAGTAATTCCATCATAGGCTTGCTGGACGGTGATGGGTTGGATGAGATTTATCATGTAATCGAGTTAGTTTTGTTAGGGTTTGATCCCTACTATCCACTATGTTCCGAGATTGATGTTGCTATGACTTTGCTACGATTAATGCTTGTCACTAGGGCCCGAGTGCCATGATTTCAGATCTGAACCTATTATGTTTTCATGAATATATGTGAGTTCTTGATCCGATCTTGCAAGTCAATAGTCACCTACTATGTGTTATGATCCGGCAACCCCTAAGTGACAATAATCGGGACCACTCCCGGTGATGACCATAGTTTGAGGAGTTCATGTATTCACTATGTGCTAATGCTTTGTTCTGGATCTCTATTAAAAGGAGGCCTTAATATCCCTTAGTTTCCAATAGGACCGCACTGCCACGGGAGGGTAGGACAAAAGATGTCATGCAAGTTCTTTTTTACATAAGCACGTATGACTATATACGGAATACATGCCTACATTACATTGATGAATTGGAGCTAGTTCTGTGTCACCCTATGTTATGACTGTTACATGATGAACCTCATCCGGCATAATTATCCATCACTGATCCGGTGCCTACGAGTTTTCCATATACTGGTTTACGCTTATTTACTTTCCCGTTACTACTGTTACAATCACTACAAAATACCAAAAACATTACTTTTGCTATCTTTACTTTTGTTGCCGCTACCACCACTATCATATTACTTTGCTACTAAACACTCTGCTGCAGATACTAAGTTTCCAGGTGTCGTTGAATTGACAACTCGGCTGCTAATACTTGAGAATATTCTTTGGCTCCCCTTGTGTCGAATCAATAAATTTGGGTTGAATACTCTACCCTCGAAAGCTGTTGCAATCCCCTATACTTGTGGGTTATCAAGACTAATTTCTGGCGCCGTTACCGGGGAGCATAGCTCTATTCTTTGAGTCACTTGGGATTTATATCTGCTTATCACTATGAAGAACTTGAGAGATCCAAAAACCAAGATCTATCCCTCAACTACGAGGGGAGGTAAGGAACTGCCATCTAGCTCTGCACTTGATTCACCTTCTGTTATGAGTAAGTTTGCGACACCTACACCTGCTTCTGCTATTCGTTCTGATATGTCGCATGTTATTGATGATGCCACTTCTGCTATGCATGATACTTATGATGAAACTGCTTCTATGTCTGATACTACTGTGCCCCTTGGTGAATTTCTTGATGAACAAATTGCTAGGGCTAGAGAAAAAGAAATTATTGAATCTGAATACGATGATGATAGTGATGATGAAAATATGCCTGTTATTCCTGAGGGCTATCTCTTTGATATGGAATCTTCTGCCGCTATTTTAGCTTGCAAAGATAGATATGAGCTCAAGAGGTTATTAGTTAAATGGAACAAAGAATCACTTAGAGATAAAATGAAACCCGACCCTGCTTTTGCTACTTCACCTATTTGTGTTCCTGATAAGGATTATGAATTCTCTATTGATCCTGATATAATTACTTTGGTGGAATCTGATCTGTTTTATGGATATGAATCTGAAACTGTTGTGGCACATCTTACTAAGTTAAATGATATAGCTGCCCTGTTTACTAATGATGAGAGATCATTTTACTTTCATATACTCAAAATATTTCCGTTCTCAGTAAAGGGTGATGCTAAGATATGGTTTAATTCTCTTGATCCTGGTTGTGTGCGTAGTCCCCAGGATATGATTTATTACTTCTCTGCTAAATATTTCCCTGCTCATAAGAAACAAGCTGCTTTGAGGGAAATATACAACTTCGTGCAAATTAAAGAAGAGAGTCTCCCACAAGCTTGGGGAAGGCTTCTCAAGTTACTTAATGCTTTGCCTGATCATCCTCTTAAGAAACCTGAAATACTTGATATCTTTTATAATGGACTAACCGATGCTTCCAGAGATTACCTGGATAGTTGTGCCGGTTCTCTTTTCAGGGAAAGAACACCGGATGAAGCTGAAATTCTATTGAATAATATGTTGACAAATGAAAATAATTGGGCACCTCCTGAGCCAGCTCCTGCTCCAATTACTGAGCCTATTCTTAAACCAACTCCGAAGAATAGAGCTTTTCTATTTCTCAGTCCCAAAGATATGCAAGAGGCAAAGAAATCTATGAAACAAAAAGGTATTAAAGCTGAAGATGTTAAGAATTTACCTCCTATTAAAGAAATACATGGTCTTAATATACCGCCTGTTGAAGATACATATGATCTCAATTCTTTATTTACTGAAGAACCTCCTGATCCCGATATCCCGACACAGGTAGTAAAGGTAAATTCTCTCTATAGATATGATAAAGCTGAAGTCCCTCCTACTAAAATTGCTAGTCAGTGCTTGGATGAGTTTGATAACTTTATGTTTAAGCAAGACGACTTCAATGCTTATTTTGGTAGACAATTAAAAGAAAATGCTTATATGATTAGACGCTTGGGTGATTATATGGCTAATATTAAAGGTGAACTTAAACTTGTTAGCAAACATGCTTCTATGGTTACCACTCAAGTAGAACAAGTACTTAAGGCTCAAAAAGTAGTGCTTGATGAAATGAATAGTAAGAAAAATGATTATGCTGTTAGAGTGGCTACTAGAACTGGTAGAATGACTCAGGAACCTTTGTATCCTGAAGGCCACCCTAAGAGAATCGAGCAAGATTCTCAAAGAAATAATATTGATGTTCCTAGTTCTTCTAAAAAGAAGAAGAAGAAAAATGATAGAACTATGCAAACTTCTAGTGAACCTATTGCTGAACCACCTGATAATCCAAATGATATCTCTATATCTGATGCTGAAACACAATCTGGTAATGAACATGAACCTAATGAAAATATTGATAATCATGTTCATGATGATGCTCAACCTAGTAATGATAATGATATAGAAATTGAACCTGCTGTTGATCTTGATAACCCACAATCAAAGAATCAACGTTATGATAAAAGAGACTCTGTTGCTAGGAAACATGGTAAAGAAAGGGAACCTTGGGTTCAGAAACCCATGCCTTTTCCTCCGAAACCCTCCAAGAAAAAGGATGATGAGGATTTTGAGCGCTTTGTTGAAATGATTAGGCCTATCTTCTTGCGTATAAGATTGTTGACACCTGATTTTGGCACAATGCAGAATGCAATGGAGATGGCCTCAAATGAAAAAATATTCTAAATGAGAAATTTCACATTGCCGAGTGGAACAACTTTGATGTTTGGACCATAATCATTCGGCATCATATCAAAGACCAAAACTACACTCAGATTGTCATGTTTAGGTGTTCTGAGTGCTTTTTGGTCAAGTACGCCTCCAGGACAATCTCGGATGAAGGAATGCTCTACATGAATTGTCTTCGTCTCGTCGAATCGGTCGATTTTGATATAAAAATCATCCCAATCCGAGTTCGTATGCAAAAGTTAGAGCTATCTGGATGCAGCCCTGTCAAGAGGCAAAATATGACGCGGAAGACCAGACATGTCTTGGCAAGTGTCTGATGTAATGCGTGAGTGTTTTGGCCCAGAAGATGGCCTCGAATCGGAAAACGTTCAACACGAAAGTTTTTCGTCTCGTCAAAATGGTCAACTTTCCTTTTGGACACATTTTTATCCGAGGTCGTTTACTGCCTCAAAAACCTTGCCGGGGAAAGCTTGCCGCCGTGAACAGTAACCTTGTCAGGGGAAAGCTTGCCGCCGTGAACAGTAACCTTGCCGGGGAAAGCTTGCCGCCGTGAACAGTAACCTTGCCGGGGAAAGCTTGCCGCTGTGAACAGTAACCTTGCCAGGGGAGAGCTTGCCGCCGTGAACAGTAACCTGCCGGGGAAAGCTTGCCGCCGTGAACAGGAACCTTGCTGGGAAAGCTTGCTGCCGTGAACAGTAGAAACTGTCGAGGCCAATCCGACCAGATGCTGAAGATGGGCTCAAATACTTATCTAGATGGCTTCAGATGAAGAAGTGTTCAACACAGGAGTTGTTCGTAATGTTGAAAAGGTCAACTTTGCTTTTGGAGTCATCATCATCCGACGTAGTATATGACCTGCAGAGACGCTGCAAGAGTCGGACGGTCCAGTCAGCTACATGAACGAGTCCGACTCGAAATTAGAGATGACCCCGTGGAGTATTCAAGATGGCCTTATTTGGAAAAGTGATCAACATACGGATTGTTGGCCTCGTCGAAGCACACACAATTGATATTTGAACTGTCTCCATCGGAAGTCATATGCAGATTCTACAGCCCACGCAAGGAGCAAGACAGAAGATTGGACCAGATTCAGGCTGAATCCGAGTGGGACCAGAACTAGGATTCTAGGACGTGAATTGATGTAATTTTCTTGTAAGGAAAGCCTAGATAAATCCTTTGCTTGTACGGGAAGTCCAGCCGCCTCTTATATATGTTGGGGGTGACGGCCGATTGAAGAACACACAATCGAACAAATCAATATACTACTTTTTCATATACGTTTTATCTCTCCACCGTTTTTCTATCTCGTTCTTCACTGTTCTTCGTGTTGAGAGCTGCGAATCCCGAGGCTCTAGGGGCGAGCGAATCGACCTAGGGAAGCCCATAGCCGCCGCACTCCCTGACGGGGTCCCTCCCGGGGGTGTGGGGTTTTCGGGTCTGCAAAAAGTGCCCGTCGACTGTCTTGCGTATCGCGCTGTCGGTCGGGTCTCCTTCGACGTGAGCTGCGGTGCATCACCCCCGGCGTCGAGGGTACACGTGACGTGTTCGTGTGTCAACACACTTTTTTGGCGACTCCGCTGGGGACCGAAGATCAATCATCATCATCCACCATGTCCGATCTTCCCAAGCCATCTGAGGTAGACGCCGATAACATCATTAAGCCCAGTCTTGATGAGATATCGGTCGATCATCGCCAAGTCTATGAGGAGTACAAGAAGGCACGTGAGGAGAAGGACCTGCAGGTAGGGGTGGGCATAAAAAACCGAGGACTGAAGACCGGACCGAAAAAACCAGGACCGAAGCCGAAAGAACCGATGACCGAAATTTCAGCTATAAAATCGGTTGTTAATTTAACAAAACCGAAGTAGTTTCGGTGATTTCGGTGCCAATCATCCGCTGACCGAACTGACCGAAGTACTGAAGAAAAATAGAAACCGTCCAACTCTAGCTATTAAACGATGCAGCCCAACGTTGATGGGAAAAAAAGAACGATGCAGCCCAACGCCCCAACCCCATTTACACACAGCCCAGTTGTCCACCATAAGCCTGGAGCTTTCAGGAGTTCGTGCGGGCGCTTGGAAACCTCACGGTCACGGGAAACAAAAGGCTCGTTTCCAGGATTCCCCTCACGACCTAAACCTAGCCGCCATCCAGTCAGACAAGGGCTTGCGGCCTCTGCTCCGGCGACAACAGCGAGGGCTGTTGCTTATGCTCTAGGAGACGAAGGACGACCGGCGGCAGATGCACTTCCAAGGTAACACGCACTGCCGTAGTGTGCTGTCGCTCCTTCCCCCTAGCTCCATGATTGCATCTCCTCGGCAGACGATGACCATACAGAATAGGTGCCGCAGGTCGGGATGCGGGGAGGCAATCCTGTACTCATTGATTTGTTCGGTTTACACCAAAACCGAACCGAATTTCTCGGTGCACCGAAGGCTCGGTTAGCGATTCTGTAGGAGACCGATCGGTCAACAGTTTATGACAACCGAATTTTTTAACTGACCGGAGAACCAGACCGAACGGTTCGGTTTGACCGAATGACCACCCCTACCTGCAGGAGTTCCTTGCAAAATTCAAGAAAGATCGCCAAGGCAACATCACTCCGATTGAAGAAATCAAGTTCCCTCCTCTTCAAGCCGAGCAGATTAAACCCTCTATGAGTACTACTTTTTCTCCTGAGCAGTGGGCTGAGACTGAAAGTCGTATTGCTGATGGTAACAATCTAGTCTATCTGTTGGAAATATGCCCTAGAGGCAATAATAAAAGCATTATTATTATATTTCCTTGTTCATGATAATTGTCTTTATTCATGCTATAATTGTGTTATCCGGAAATCGTAATACATGTGTGAATAACAGACACCAACGTGTCCCTAGTGAGCCTCTAGTTGACTAGCTCGTTGATCAACAGATAGTCATGGTTTCCTGACTATGGACACTGGATGTCATTGATAACGAGATCACATCATTAGGAGAATGATGTGATGGACAAGACCCAATCCTAAACATAGCACAAGATCGTATAGTTCGTTTGCTAGAGTTTTCCAATGTCAAGTATCTTTTCCTTAGACCATGAGATCGTGTAACTCCCGGATACCGTAGGAGTGCTTTGGGTATGCCAAACGTCACAAGGTAACTGGGTGACTATAAAGGTAGACTACGGGTATCTCCGAAAGTATCTGTTGGGTGACATGGATCAAGACTGGGATTTGTCACTCCGTATGACGGAGAGGTATCACTGGGCCCACTCGGTAATGCATCATCATAATGAGCTCATAGTGACCAAGTGTCTGGTCACGGGATCATGCATTACGGTACGAGTAAAGTGACTTGCCGGTAACGAGATTGAACGAGGTATTGGGATACCGACGATCGAATCTCGGGCAAGTAACATATCGATAGACAAAGGGAATAGCGTACGGGGTTGATTGAATCCTCGACATCATGGTTCATCTGATGAGATCATCGTGGAGCATGTGGGAGCCAACATGGGTATCCAGATCCCGCTGTTGGTTATTGACCGGAGAGTCGTCTCGGTCATGTCTGCTTGTCTCCCGAACCCGTAGGGTCTACACACTTAAGGTTCGGTTACGCTAGGGTTGTAGGGATATGTATATGCAGTAACCCGAATGTTGTTCGGAGTCCCGGATGAGATCCCGGACGTCACGAGGAGTTCCGGAATGGTCCGGAGGTAAAGATTTATATATGGGAAGTCCTGTTTCGGGCATCGGGACAAGTTTCGGGGTTATCGGTATTGTACCGGGACCACCGGAAGGGTCCCGGGGGTCCACCGGGTGGGTCCACCTGTCCCGGGGGGCCACATGGGCTGTAGGGGGTGCGCCTTGGCCTAATGGGCCAAGGGCACCAGCCCCACATAGGCCCATGCGCCTAGGGTTTGAAGGGGGAAGAGTCCTAGGAGGCGAAGGCACCTCCTAGGTGCCTTGGGGGGGAGGGAAACCCCCTTGGCCGCCGCACCCCCTAGGATATTGGATCTCCTAGGGCCGGCCACCCCCCTTCGCCCTCCTATATATAGTGGGGGAGAGGAGGGACTTCATACCTGAACGTCTTGGCCTTTGGTGCCTCCTTCTCCCTCCCCAACACCTCCTCCTCCTCCATAGTGCTTAGCGAAGCTCTGCCGGAGTACTGCAGCTCCATCAACACCACGCCGTCGTGCTGCTGCTGGTGCCATCTCCCTCAACCTCTCCTCCCTCCCTTGCTGGATCAAGAAGGAGGAGACATGGCTGTTCCGTACGTGTGTTGAACGCGGAGGTGCCGTCCGTTCGGCGCTGGTCATCGGTGATTTGGATCACGTCGAGTACGACTACATCATCACCATTCTTTTGAACGCTTCCGTGCGTGATCTACAAAGGTATGTAGATGCATCCAATCACTCGTTGCTAGATGAACTCCTAGATGATCTTGGTGAAACGAGTAGGAAATTTTTTGTTTTCTGCAACGTTCCCCAACAGTGGCATCATGAGCTAGGTCTATGCGTAGTTCTTCTTGCGCGAGTAGAACACAATTAGTTGTGGGCGTGGATTTGTCAACCTTCTTGCCGTTACTAGTCCTTTCTTGCTTCAGCGGTATTGTGGGATGAAGCGGCCCGGACCAACCTTACACGTACGCTTACGTGAGACCGGTTCCACCGACTAACATGCACTAGTTGCATAAGGTGGCTGGCGGGTGTCTGTCTCTCCTACTTTAGTTGGAGCGGAATCGATGAACAGGGTCCTTATGAAGGGTAAATAGAAGTTGACAAATCACGTTGTGGCTTTAACGTAGGTAAGAAAACGTTCTTGCTAGAACCCTAATTCAGCCACGTAAAACTTGCAACAACAATTAGAGGACGTCTAACTTGTTTTTGCAGCAAGTGGTTTGTGATATGATATGGCCAAAGTTGTGATGAATGATGAATGATCTATATGTGATGTATGAGATGTTCATGCTATTGTAATAGGATTCACGACTTGCATGTCGATGAGTATGACAACCGGCAGGAGCCATAGGAGTTGTCTTTATTCTTTTAATGACCTGCGTGTCATCGAGAAATGCCATGTAAATTACTTTACTTTATTGCTAAACGCGTTAGCCATAGTAGTAGAAGTAATAGTTGGCGAGCAACTTCATGGAGACACGATGATGGAGATCATGATGATGGAGATCATGGTGTCAAGCCGGTGACAAGATGATCATGGAGCCCCAAGATGGAGATCAAAGGAGCTGTGTGATATTGGCCATATCATGTCACGTTTATTATTTGATTGCATGTGATGTTTATCATGTTTTGCATCTTGTTTACTTAGAACGATGGTAGTAAATAAGATGATCCCTCACAATAATTTCAAGAAGTGTTCCCCCTAACTGTGCACCATTGCGACAGTTCGCTGTTTCAAAACACCACGTGATGATCGGGTGTTTTATTCAGACGTTCACATACAACGGGTGTAAGACAGATTTACACATGCAAACACTTAGGTTGACTTGACGAGCCTAGCATGTACAGACATGGCCTCGGAACACAGAAGACCGAAAGGTCGAGCATGAGTCGTATAGAAGATACGATCAACATGAAGATGTTCACCGATGTTGACTAGTCCGTCTCACGTGATGATCGGACACGGTCTAGTTAACTCGAATCATGTAATACTTAGATGACTGGAGGGATGTCTAATCTAAGTGGGAGTTCACTAATAATTTGATTAGTTGAACTTAATTATCATGAACTTAGTCTAAAATCTTTGCAATATGTCTTGTAGATCAAATGGCCAACGTAGTCCTCAACTTCAACGCATTCCTAGAGAAAACTAAGCTGAAAGACGATGGCAGCAACTATACGGACTGGGTCCGGAACCTGAGGATCATCCTCATAGCTGCCAAGAAAGATTATGTCCTACAAGCACCGCTTGGTGACGCACCCGTTCTCCCTGCGGAACAAGACGTTATGAACGCTTGGCAGGCACGTTCCGATGACTACTCCCTCGTTCAGTGCGGCATGCTTTACAGCCTAGAGCCGGGGCTCCAAAAGCGTTTTGAGAGACATGGAGCATATGAGATGTTCGAAGAGCTGAAAATGGTTTTCCAAGCTCATGCCCGGGTCGAGAGATATGAAGTCTCCGACAAATTCTTCAGCTGTAAGATGGAGGAAAACAGTTCTGTCAGTGAGCACATACTCACTATGTCTGGGTTGCATAACCGCTTGACTCAGCTGGGAGTTAATCTCCCGGATAATGCGGTCATTGACAGAATCCTCCAGTCGCTTCCACCAAGCTACAAGAGCTTTGTGATGAACTTCAATATGCAGGGGATGGAAAAGACCATTCCTGAAGTATTTGCTATGCTGAAATCAGCAGAGGTAGAAGTCAGGAAGGAACATCAAGTGTTGATGGTCAATAAAACCACTAAGTTCAAGAAAGGCAAGGGTAAAAAGAACTTCAAGAAGGACGGCAAGGAGGTTGCCGCGCCCGGCAAGCAAGCTGCCGGGAAGAAGCCAAAGAATGGACCCAAGCCCGAGACTGAGTGCTTTTATTGCAAGGGAAGCGGTCACTGGAAGTGGAACTGCCCTAAGTACTTAGCGGATAAGAAGGCCGGCAAAACAAAAGGTATATGTGATATACATGTAATTGATGTGTACCTTACTAGTGCCCGTAGTAGCTCCTGGGTATTTGATACCGGTGCAGTTGCTCACATTTGTAACTCAAAGCAGGGGCTGCGGAATAAGCGGAAACTGGCAAAGGACGAGGTGACGATGCGCGTCGGGAATGGTTCCAAGGTCAATGTGATCGCCGTCGGCACGCTACCTCTGCATCTCCCTTCGGGATTAGTTTTAAACCTTAATAATTGTTATTTAGTGCCAGCTTTGAGCATGAACATTGTATCAAGATCTCGTTTAATTCGAGATAGCTACTCTTTTAAATCTGAGAATAATGGTTGTTCCATTTTTATGAGAGATATGTTTTATGGTCATGCTCCTATGGTGAATGGTTTATTCCTTATGAATCTCGAACGTGATGCTACACATATTCATAATGTGAGTACCAAAAGAAGTAAGGTTGATAATGATAGTCCCACATACCTGTGGCACTGCCGCCTTGGTCACATAGGTGTCAAACGCATGAAGAAGCTCCATGCTGATGGATTTTTAGAGTCTCTTGATTATGAATCATTTGACGCGTGCGAACCATGCCTTATGGGTAAAATGACCAAGACTCCGTTCTCAGGAACAATGGAGCGAGCAACCGACTTATTGGAAATCATACATACCGATGTGTGCGGTCCACTGAGTGTTGAGGCTCGCGGTGGCTATCGTTATGTTCTCACCCTCACTGATGATTTAAGTAGGTATGGGTATATCTACTTAATGAAACACAAGTCTGAAACCTTTGAAAAGTTCAAGGAATTTCAGAGTGAGGTTGAAAATCAACGTGACAGGAAAATCAAGTTTCTGCGATCAGATCGTGGAGGAGAATACTTGAGTCACGAGTTTGGCACACACTTAAGAAAATGTGGAATAGTTTCACAACTCACGCCGCCTGGAACACCTCAGCGTAATGGTGTGTCCAAACGTCGTAATCGCACTCTATTAGATATGGTGCGATCTATGATGTCTCTTACCGATTTACCGCTTTCCTTTTGGGGCTATGCTTTAGAGACTGCCGCATTCACTTTAAATAGGGCTCCGTCGAAATCCGTTGAGACGACACCGTATGAATTATGGTTTGGGAAGAAACCTAAGCTGTCGTTTCTAAAAGTTTGGGGATGCGATGCTTATGTCAAGAAACTTCAACCTGAAAAGCTCGAACCCAAATCGGAAAAATGCGTCTTCATAGGATACCCAAAAGAAACTATTGGGTACACCTTCTACCTCAGATCCGAAGGCAAGATCTTTGTTGCCAAGAATGGGTCCTTTCTGGAGAAAGAGTTTCTCTCGAAAGAAGTAAGTGGGAGGAAAGTAGAGCTTGATGAAGTATTGCCTCTTGAACCGGAAAATGGCGCAACTCAAGAAAATGTTCCTGAGGTGCCAGCACCGACTAGAGAGGAAGTTAATGATAATGATCAAGATACTTCTGATCAAGCTCCTACTGAAATTCGAAGGTCCACAAGGACACGTTCCGCACCAGAGTGGTACGGCAACCCTGTCTTGGAAATCATGTTGTTAGACAACGGTGAACCTTCGAACTATGAAGAAGCGATGGCAGGACCGGATTCCGACAAATGGCTAGAAGCCATGAAATCCGAGATAGGATCCATGTATGAAAACGAAGTATGGACTTTGACTGACTTGCCCGTTGAACGGCGAGCCATAGAAAATAAATGGATCTTTAAGAAGAAGACAGACGCGGATGGTAATGTGACCATCTATAAAGCTCGGCTTGTCGCTAAGGGTTATCGACAAGTTCAAGGGGTTGACTACGATGAGACTTTCTCACCGGTAGCGAAGCTGAAGTCCGTCCGAATCATGTTAGCAATTGCCGCATTCTATGATTATGAAATATGGCAAATGGACGTCAAAACGGCATTCCTTAATGGTTTCCTTAAGGAAGAATTGTATATGATGCAGCCGGAAGGTTTTGTCGATCCTAAGAATGCTGACAAAGTGTGCAAGCTCCAACGCTCGATTTATGGGCTGGTGCAAGCATCTCGGAGTTGGAACATTCGCTTTGATGAGATGATCAAAGCGTTTGGGTTTACACAGACTTATGGAGAAGCCTGCGTTTACAAGAAAGTGAGTGGGAGCTCTGTAGCATTTCTCATATTATATGTAGATGACATACTTTTGATGGGAAATGATATAGAACTCTTGGACAGCATCAAGGCCTACTTGAATAAAAGTTTTTCAATGAAGGACCTTGGAGAAGCTGCTTATATATTAGGCGTCAAAATCTATAGAGATAGATCGAGACGCCTCATAGGTCTTTCACAAAGCACATACCTTGATAAGATATTGAAGAAGTTCAATATGGATCAATCCAAGAAGGGGTTCTTGCCTGTGTTACAAGGTATGAAATTGAGCTCAGCTCAATGTCCGACCACGGCAGAAGATATAGAAGAGATGAGCGTCATCCCCTATGCCTCAGCCATAAGTTCTATTATGTATGCCATGCTGTGTACCAGACCTGATGTAAACCTTGCCGTCAGTTTGGTAGGAAGGTACCAAAGTAATCCCGGCAAGGAACACTGGACAGCGGTCAAAAATATCCTGAAGTACCTGAAAAGGACTAAGGAAATGTTTCTCGTTTATGGAGGTGACGAAGAGCTCGTCGTAAAGGGTTACGTCGACGCTAGCTTCGACACAGATCTGGATGACTCTAAGTCACAAACCGGATACGTGTATATTTTGAATGGTGGGGCAGTAAGCTGGTGCAGTTGCAAGCAAAGCGTCGTGGCGGGATCTACATGTGAAGCGGAGTACATGGCAGCCTCGGAGGCAGCACATGAAGCAATATGGGTGAAGGAGTTCATCACCGACCTAGGAGTCATACCCAATGCGTCGGGGCCGATCAAGCTCTTCTGTGACAACACTGGAGCTATTGCACTTGCCAAGGAGCCCAGGTTTCACAAGAAGACAAGGCACATCAAGCGTCGCTTCAACTCCATTCGTGAAAATGTTCAAGATGGAGACATAGAGATTTGTAAAGTACATACGGACCTGAATATAGCAGATCCGTTGACTAAACCTCTCCCTAGAGCAAAACATGATCAACACCAGAAGTCCATGGGTGTTCGATTCATCACAATGTAACTAGATTATTGACTCTAGTGCAAGTGGGAGACTGTTGGAAATATGCCCTAGAGGCAATAATAAAAGCATTATTATTATATTTCCTTGTTCATGATAATTGTCTTTATTCATGCTATAATTGTGTTATCCGGAAATCGTAATACATGTGTGAATAACAGACACCAATGTGTCCCTAGTGAGCCTCTAGTTGACTAGCTCGTTGATCAACAGATAGTCATGGTTTCCTAACTATGGACACTGGATGTCATTGATAACGAGATCACATCATTAGGAGAATGATGTGATGGACAAGACCCAATCCTAAACATAGCACAAGATCGTATAGTTCATTTGCTAGAGTTTTCCAATGTCAAGTATCTTTTCCTTAGACCATGAGATCGTGTAACTCCCGAATACCGTAGGAGTGCTTTGGGTATGCCAAATGTCACAACGTAACTGGGTGACTATAAAGGTAGACTACGGGTATCTCCGAAAGTATCTGTTGGGTGACATGGATCAAGACTGGGATTTGTCACTCCGTATGACGGAGAGGTATCACTGGGCCCACTCGGTAATGCATCATCATAATGAGCTCATAGTGACCAAGTGTCTAGTCACGGGATCATGCATTACAGTATGAGTAAAGTGACTTGCCGGTAACGAGATTGAACGAGGTATTGGGATACCGACGATCGAATCTCGGGCAAGTAACATATCGATAGACAAAGGGAATAGCGTACGGGGTTGATTGAATCCTCGACATCGTGGTTCATCCGATGAGATCATCGTGGAGCATGTGGGAGCCAACATGGGTATCCAGATCCCGCTGTTGGTTATTGACCGGAGAGTCGTCTCGGTCATGTCTGCTTGTCTCCCGAACCCGTAGGGTCTACACACTTAAGGTTCGGTTACGCTAGGGTTGTAGGGATATGTATATGCAGTAACCCGAATGTTGTTCGGAGTCCCGGATGAGATCCCGGACGTCACGAGGAGTTCCGAAATGGTCCGGAGGTAAAGATTTATATATGGGAAGTCCTGTTTCGGGCATCGGGACAAGTTTCGGGGTTATCGGTATTGTACCGGGACCACCGGAAGGGTCCCGGGGGTCCACCGGGTGGGTCCACCTGTCCCGGGGGAGGGCACATGGGCTGTAGGGGGTGCGCCTTGGCCTAATGGGCCAAGGGCACCAGCCCCACATAGGCCCATGCGCCTAGGGTTTGAAGGGGGAAGAGTCCTAGGAGGCGAAGGCACCTCCTAGGTGCCTTGGGGGGGAGGGAAACCCCCCTTGGCCGCCGCACCCCCTAGGAGATTGGATCTCCTAGGGCCGGCCACCCCCCTTGGCCCTCCTATATATAGTGGGGGAGAGGAGGGACTTCATACCTGAACGTCTTGGCCTTTGGTTGCCTCCTTCTCCCTCCCCAACACCTCCTCCTCCTCCATAGTGCTTAGCGAAGCTCTGCCGGAGTACTGCAGCTCCATCAACACCACGCCGTCGTGCTGCTGCTGGTGCCATCTCCCTCAACCTCTCCTCCCTCCCTTGCTGGATCAAGAAGGAGGAGACGTGGCTGTTCCGTACGTGTGTTGAACGCGGAGGTGCCATCCGTTCGGCGCTGGTCATCGGTGATTTGGATCACGTCGAGTACGACTACATCATCACCGTTCTTTTGAACGCTTCCGTGCGCGATCTACAAAGGTATGTAGATGCATCCAATCACTCGTTGCTAGATGAACTCCTAGATGATCTTGGTGAAACGAGTAGGAAATTTTTTGTTTTCTGCAACGTTCCCCAACACTATCAAACTTTCATAGAAAATACTAATGCTCAGAAGAATACATCTCAATCATCTAGTGGTAATGATGGTGTAGTTGCTAGTGTGCAAAACCCTAATCTGGCTTTACCTATTGCATCGGCGCCTCCTGTGCCGATGGCTTATTATCCTACCCATACAAATCAGATTGTGACTGCACCAGTCAACCCTATTATGAGCATGCCAGGTTCGGTGGCAGCGTTAAACAAACCCTACCTACACCTACAACCACTCGACCACTACCAAATTTTGGGTCGACATACATGCCATAATTCTTACCTACAGCTAGCAACCCTACTCCTCCTATGCCACTGCCACAAGCGTCATCGTCCACTATGGATGATGGTCTAGCTAATCTTAGAGAGGAGATGGCTAAGATGCTTCGAGAGAATTTTGGAGTTGAGTTACCTCGGAATCGGATTTACCAAAAGTCGTACCCCGAGTACTTTGATGCCATCCAGTGCCCTCCAGGATATAAAATTCCAGATTTTGTTAAATTTAGTGGAGAAGGCACGAAAACCACATGGGAGCATGTTAGTCAATATTTAGCACAATTGGGTGAGGCAGGCTCATTGAACGAATTGAAAGTGCGTTTATTTCCTTTATCATTAACTGGTACCGCATTTTCATGGTTTTCTTCTTTACCCCATGGTTCCATTCGGGTTTGGTCGCAGCTAGAGAAGAAGTTTCATGATCACTTTTATAGCGGCGACAATGAACTCAAGTTGTCACATCTAACATCGGTTAAGCAGAAGCATGATGAATCGGTCTCCGATTACGTCAAGAGATTTAGAGAAACAAAAAACCGGTGTTTTAGTTTGGTGATAACCGAGAGAGACTTGGCAGACCTAGTGCTGAGTGGTTTGAGAACTCCCATCAGAGAAAAGCTAGAAGGCTATGAGTTCTTAAATATCAACCAAGTCTTACAAAGGGCTTTGGCTCAGGAAAGCCGAAGCAAAGACCTCAAAGAAGTGCATAGATACAAAGCCGATCGTCCAAAGATGAATATGATCGAATATGATAGTGATCACTCGGATGATGAGGGTGATGTTTTTTCTACTGAATTTGTTCGGCCATCTAAGGCCAAACCATTTACCTGCAATGATCTGAAACCGATTCATAAGAATCGTGATGAAGAGATGAAGTTTACTTTTAACATTGCCAAGTCTGATAAAATATTTGATGCTTTGCTGCAAGCTAAAATTATTAGAATAACTCATACTTTGCCGCCGTTTGAAGAGCTGAAACGGCATGCTTATTGCAAGTATCATAATTCTTTTTCTCATGCTACTAACGATTGCAATGTTTTTCGACGACAGATACAATCGGCCATTAATGACGGACGATTGAACTTTTCTGAAATGCAAGTTGATAAACAGCCTTTTCCAATGAATACCATGGATTTGGAGGGGAAGAAGCTACTCATTCGGCCGGAGGTAGCCGAATCTGCTAATAAAGCTAATGTCATTGTCGGTGAGCCCAGGAAAGACAAGGAGGACAACAAGGTCTTGGGGAGACATGTTGTGCTTGATAAACAACCCGATGGCAAGGAAGTGATCAAAATCACCATCAAGAATCCTACACTAGGGGGGCAACCGCAAGTGCAAGAAAATACCCGTGTTAAATTTGTCAAGCCCAAGAGTCCAGAAGTTGGCAAGTGGAAGAAGAATGAAGCTAAAGTGCAGCGCAAGCGGATCAAGCCAACTTTTGATATGTTGCTGTCCAAGTATGCTAACCAGTCGGCCGGTTCTAGTTTCAATCGACCGACTCATCTAAAATGACCAAGGTCACCATCAGCTGATATGTTCAGTCGGTATACAAAACCGAGTGGACCAAAGGCGTAGTTTTCAGAAGAGCAAAGGCAATCTGTGTGGGATCGACTTGATTACTCATATAATGGCTGACTCAACATTGGTGACTATCAGTCGGCTGGTCAAAATATGCGACCGAGTGGAAATTATCCGAGTATAAGGATGCACCCAGGTGGAAGCTATCCGAGTGAAAAAATGTGGCCAAGTAGATTCCATCCGACTGGATTCCATCCGAGTGAATTCCATCCGAGTGACATCCATCCGAGTGGATTCCATCAGAGTAAAAAGCTGCGCCCGAGTGGAAATTTCATGCATCTGGGAAGTCGAAAGGAATGGCGTGTTAAGTCACCAAGTGTTGCAGCGGTTGAGTCGGGAAAAAGCAAGGAGAAAACGGATGCCGACTCACTTATCTTGGGCACCAAAACATTTGCCGTACAGCAGCCAATTGTGCATAGCAAACCGGCTGAGCCGATACTTTCTATTGCGCCAAAGCACTCGGCTAATGACCATGAAGCAAGCGCCAGCCGAGTAAAAACGAGAGATCCTAAATACACTCAGCCAAAGTGGTGTCCTCCAGGGCTAACAAAGACACAGAAGAGGAAACTACAGAGGTTAAGGAGCCAAGAAATGGCAGAACAAGAGGCTGAGAAGCAAAGGGATAAGTTGTTCAATGACACTCGGCCTATGGTACCTACAAAACAAGTGTGGAGGCCCAAACAAATACGAGATACAGTGGCCTCTACGCCTATCACAGCAGCACCTACACTACCAAAAAAAGACGACGCAATCATTGCATCGTCTACGTTACCTATTACTTCCTCTTCACTCGGACAAATTTCTGAATCGGTGGATGCACTTGAGGAGGAGGCTGATATGTTGAACTATGAGTCTACACCGGTTCATGAAGGTATGGATATCAATATGGTGTATTACTTGCCTGCTGAGTTTCGTGCTGTAGATGAGGAAGGGGAGGTGGCTCAGCTGGATTTTGGCCCTAAAAACGCGATATTCGAGAAGCCAAAAGAACCAGTAACGCATCTGAAACCATTATATCTCAGAGGTCATATCAATGGGTCGCCGCTCACTCGGATGCTTGTTGATGGTGGTGCTGTGGTAAATCTTATGCCCTATTCGGTCTTCAAGAAATTGGGTTTGCCTGATGAAGAATTGATCAAGACCAATATGGTGCTTAACGGGTTTGAAGGCAAAGAGAAAACTGAAGCCAAAGGTGTGATGTATGTGGAGCTTACAGTCGGAAGCAAAACTTTGGCTACTGCATTCTTTGTCGCTGAGGTGCAAGGTAACTACAACGTCATACTAGGCCGTGATTGGGTTCATGCAAACTAGTGCGTGTCATCCACTATGCACCAGTTTTTGATTCAGTGGGTTGATGATGAAGTGGAAGTCATTCATGCGGATAACTCGGCCTGTGTTGCTTTGACCGATGCATCGACATCCCAATGCTACTTGCTTGACGGGACGTGACTTATCAGAGTTTGATTTTCTCAGTGCAACCAAGAATGGTTTTTGCCCGTCTCTTTAAAGCCGACTGAATGCAATCGGCTCCAAGGTATGATATGTTTAAATGGATTCTAGCTCTGAGTGGTTACAAAAACGTCTTGTGAAATATCGGTCCAGCGAGAACTATATGTATGAGTCTATAGAGGAGTTGGATGACATGGATAAACTTGGACAAGGTTTTACGTCGGCCGATCCATTAGAAGAGGTAGATATTGGAGATGGTTCAGTCACTCGACCGACATTTGTAAACAAAAACTTGAAAGCGGATTATAAACCTAAGTTAATCGAGCTATTGAAAGAATATGTTTGTTGCTTTGCATGGGAATATCATGAGATGCCAGGGTTAAGCCGGGAGCTAGTGGAGCATCGGTTGCCTATAAAGGCCGGTTTTAGACCTTATAAACAGTCGGCCAGAAAATTTAATCCGAAAACATATGACCGGATCAAGGAAGAGATCGGTCGACTGCTTGAAGCTAAGTTTATTCGACCTTGCAGGTATGCCGAGTGGATTTCTAACATTGTCCCAGTGGAGAAGAAAGGATCCGGCAAGTTGAGGGTGTGCATTGATTTCAGAGATTTGAATAGGGCTACACCCAAAGATGAGTATCCTATGCCAATAGCCAATATGCTTATTAATGATGCTTCTGGACATAAGGTTATTAGCTTTCTAGATGGTAATGCCGGATACAATCAAATTTTTATGGCCGAAGAGGACATGTACAAGACTGCTTTTCGATGCCTTGGTTTCGTTGGTTTATTCGAGTGGACAGTGATGACATTCGGATTAAAAAATGTTGGAGCCACGTATCAAAGGGCTATGAATTTGATTTTCCATGATTTACTCGGTATCATACTTGAAGTTTATATTGATGATATTGTTGTCAAATCGGATGCTTTTGAATCTCACTTGGCCGATTTGCGTTTAGCTTTTGAAAGAATGAAAAAGTATGGACTGAAGATGAATCCTTTGAAGTGTGCTTTTGGCGTGTCAGCTGGCAAGTTTTTGGGTTTCATTATTCATAAAGATGGCATAGAGATTGATCCCAAAAAGATAGAGGCTATACAGAAAGTGGAGGCTCCAACATGCAAGAGAGATATGCAAAAGTTCCTTGGCAAGGTCAACTATTTGAGAAGGTTCATAGCTAATCTGTCAGGGAAAGTTGATGCATTTACTCCTATCCTTCGGTTAAAGGATGATGTTGATTTCACTTGGGGGGCAAAACAGCAAGAAGCATTTGATATTATCAAGAATTATTTGTGCACTCCTCCGGTGATGAGAGCACCCAAGCATAGGGAACCCTTCAGACTTTACATTGCAGCAGAAGAAGAAGTTATTGGTGCTGTTCTAACTCAAGAGACCGAAGGAAAAGAGCATGCCATCACTTATTTGAGCCGCCGCTTATTGGACGCAGAGACAAGGTATACATTTATTGAGAAATTATGTCTATGCTTATATTATGCTTGCACAAAACTGAGACATTATTTAGTGCCGAGTGCTTGTGTAGTAGCTTGTCAAACCGATGTCATTAAATACATGTTGCATAGGCCAATTCTTAGTGGTAGAATTGGCAAGTGGGCTTATGCTTTGATTGAATATGATTTGGCTTATGAATCTCTAAAGTCCATGAAAGGCCAAATTGTTGCTAATTTCATTGTTGAACATCGGATTAATGACAAGCATGATGTTGGTATGAACCTTATTTCATTAGTACCATGGATATTATACTTTGATGGGTCAGTTTGTAGCAATGGCCAAGGTGTTGGTATTGTTTATATATCTCCTCATGGTGCTGTTTTTGAAGCCTCATGCCGCTTAGAATATTTTTGCACAAACAATCAAGCCGAATATGAAGCATTGTTATTCGGCCTAGAGATGTTACTTGCTATAGGTGTTACACATATTGAGGCTTATGGTGATTCGTTACTAGTGGTACAGCAAATATCCAAAGTCTTTCAGTGTTTGGACGAATCACTTAATGTTTATCTTGATAAATGTCTAGATATAATCTCTACTTTGGATTGTTTTAGCATTGCACATATATCTAGACATGACAACTGGAAAGCAAATGAGTTGGCACAACAAGCATCTGGATACCATGTTGAGCATGGCATGTTTCATATTTCTCAAAATCCGATGTCTTATCTTACCAGTATAGAAGAGGCCGAACCAGAACCCACTGATTCAGTCATTAACAAAAGATCTAGTGCAGGTGACAATTCCGACTGGAGGAAGCCCATTGTTGCTTACTTGCGTAATCCGAGTGAAAGGGTGGACAGGGTTGTTCGGCGTATGGCTTTTAAATATACTATGAGGGATGATGATCTTTATCGCCGAACAGTTGATGATGTTCTTTTAAAGTGCTTGGATGAGGACCAAGCAAGAGTTGCTATGGGAGAGGTACATGAAGGCATTTGTGGTACTCACCAGTCGGCTCCCAAGATGAAATGGTTATTACGACGTGCTGGGTTTTATTGGCCGACCATGATTAATGATTGCTTCAGATATCATAAAGGGTGCGAAGCTTGTCAGAAATTTGGTGATATTCAATTGGCTCCCGCTGCTATGTTGCATCCTATTATCAAGCCGTGGCCTTTCAAAGGATGGGGTTTAGACTTTATTGGGCAAATCCATCCGTCTTCTTCAAAGGGGCATCGGTTCGTATTGGTGGCAATTGATTATTTCACTAAGTGGTCTGAAGCAGTACCTCTCAAGAACATGACGCATACGGAGGTGATTAAATTCATAACCGAGCACATTATTCATAGATTCGGTATTCCTCAAACGTTAACGACAGATCAAGGTTCATCTTTTATGTCACACCAAGTCAGAGAGTTTGCCGAATCTTATAACATAAAGTTGCTCAATTCCTCCCCATATTATGCCCAAGCTAATGGACAAGCTGAGTCTAGCAACAAAATTTTAATCAAGCTCATCAAGAAGAAGATTGAGGATAATCCAAGGAGATGGCATGACTTGTTGTCTGAGGCATTATGGGCACATAGAATCTCAAGGCATGGTGCTACGAAAGTGACTCCATATGAGCTAGTATATGGTCAGGAGGCTGTTTTACTAGTGGAAGTAAATTTGAATGCTTTGAGAATAGCCAAACAAAATGATTTATCGGCAATAGACTTCTATAACTTGATGATGGACAACATTGATGAGGTTGCTGATAAACGTTTGGCTGCTTTGAATGCCATAGAGAGAGATAAGTTGAGGGTGGCAAGGGCTTACAATAAGAAAGTCAAGTTGAAGAATTTTCAAGTTGGTGATCTCGTCTGGAAAGTGATTCTGCCGATTGGTTCAAGAGATAGAAAATTCGGGAAGTGGTCTCCAAGTTGGGAAGGTCCTTTTAGGATTACAAGAGTTGTTCCCGGAAATTCATATTTGGTGGAATCTATACAGGGGGCATTGTTACCTCGAGCTCTCAATGGCAAATATTTGAAGAAGTACCACCCGAGTGTGTGGCAGGAAGCCTAAGTAGGCAACGGCCGATATACGATTATCGCCCTTAGCACAAACATGGCCGATACATAATTATCGCCCTGAGAAGAATAGATGGCCGATGGAGTGTTGACATCGTCCTTAGAACAAACATGGTGCAGATTATTTTTCGGCATGCAAGCTTTGCCGAAAAACAGGGGGGGCCTGTGTTGACACCTGATTTTGGCACAATGCAAAATGCAATGGAGATGGCCTCAAATGACAAAATATTCTAAATGAGAAATTTCACATTGCCGAGTGGAACAACTTTGATGTTTGGACCATAATCATTCAGCATCATATCAAAGACCAAAACTACACTCAGATTGTCATGTTTAGGTGTTCTGAGTGCTTTTTGGTCAAGTACGCCTCTAGGACAATCTCGGATGAAGGAATGCTCTACATGAATTGTCTTCGTCTCGTCGAATCGGTCGATTTTGATATAGAAATCATCTCAATCCGAGTTCGTATGCAAAAGTTAGAGCTATCTGGATGCAGCCCTGTCAAGAGGCGAAATATGACGCGGAAGACTAGACATGTCTTGGCAAGTGTCTGATGTAATGCGTGAGTGTTTTGGCCCAGAAGATGGCCTCGAATCAGAAAACGTTCAACATGAACGTTTTTCGTCTCGTCAAAACGGTCAACTTTCCTTTTGGACACATTTTCATCCGAGGTCGTTTACTGCCTCAAAAACCTTGCCGGGGAAAGCTTGCCGCCGTGAACAGTAACCTTGCCGGGGAAAGCTTGCCGCCGTGAACAGTAACCTTGACGGGGGAAAGCTTGCCGCCGTGAACAGTAACCTTGCCAGGGAAAGCTTGCCGCCATGAACAGTAACCTTGCCGGGGAAAGCTTGCCGCCGTGAACAGTAACCTTGCCGGGGGAGAGTTTGCCGCCGTGAACAGTAACCTGCCGGGGAAAGCTTGCCGCCGTGAATAGTAACCTTGCCGGGAAAGCTTGCTGCCGTGAACAGTAGAAACTGTCGAGGCCAATCCGACCAGATGCTGAAGATGGGCTCAAATACTTATCTAGACGGCTTCGGATGAAGAAGTGTTCAACACAGGAGTTGTTCGTAACGTCGAAACGGTCAACTTTGCTTTTGGAGTCATCATCATCCGACGTAGTATATGACCTGCAGAGACGCTGCAAGAGTCGGACGGTCCAGTCAGCTACATGAACGAGTCCGACTCGAAATTACAGATGACCCCGTGGAGTATTCAAGATGGCCTTATTTGGAAAAGTGATCAACATACGGATTGTTGGCCTCGTCGAAGCACACATAATTGATATTTGAACCGTCTCCATCGGAAGTCATATGCAGATTCCACAGCCCACGCAAGGAGCAAGACAGAAGATTGGACCAGATTCAGGCTGAATCCGAGTGGGACCAGAACTAGGATTCTAGGACGTGAATTGATGTAATTTTCTTGTAAGGAAAGCCTAGATAAATCCTTTGCTTGTACGGGAAGTCCAGCCGCCTCTTATATATGTTGGGGGTGATGGCCGATTGAAGAACACACAATCGAACAAATCAATATACTACTTTCTCATATACGTTTTATCTCTCCACCGTTTTTCTATCTCGTTCTTCGCTGTTCTTCGTGTTGAGAGCTGCGAATCCCGAGGCTCTAGGGGCGAGCGAATCGACCTAGGGCAGCCCATAGCCACCGCACTCGCTGACGGGGTCCCTCCCAGGGGTGTGGGGTTTTCGGGTCTGCAAAAAGCGCCCGTCGACTGTCTTGCGTATCGCGCTGTCGGTCGGGTATCCTTCGACGTGAGCTGCGGTGCATCACCCCCGGCGTCGAGGGTACACGTGATGTGTTCGTGTGTCAACACAGTGTCAACAAAGATTAACTGATGTGATCAAAACAAATCCTTATGCTAAATATATGAAGGATATCATTACTAATAAAAGAAAGATACCGGAAGCTGAAATTTCCACCATGCTTGCTAATTATACTTTTAAGGGTGGAATACCAAAGAAACTTGGAGACCCCGGAGTACCTACTATACCTTGCTCCATTAAAAGAAATTATATTAAAACTGCTTTATGTGATCTTGGAGCTGGTGTTAGTGTTATGCCTCTCTCTTTATATCGTAGACTTGACTTGAATAAGCTGACACCTACAGAAATATCTTTGCAAATTGCTGATAAATCAACTGCTATACCTGTCGGTATCTGTGAGGATGTGCCTGTTGTGGTTGCAAACGTTACTATTTTAACGGACTTTGTTATTCTTGATATTCCCGAGGATGATAGTATGTCTATTATTCTTGGAAGACCTTTTCTTAATACTGCAGGGGTTGTTATTGATTGCAACAAAGGCAATGTCACTTTTCATGTTAATGGTAATGAGCATACAGTACACTTCCCGAGGAAACAACCTCAAGTTCATAGTATCAACTCCATTGGAAAAATTCCATCGATTATAATTGGAGGTTTTGAATTTCCTCTTCCTACTGTCAAGAAGAAATATGATATACTTATTATTGTGGATGTGCATATCCCCGTTGAGGTAACTTAGTGCTATTCGAAATTTCTCCGGTTTCATGATTATCGCAACGAGTTTGTTAACAAGACTTGATCAACCTTGTTAGCGGATTCTTTTTGATGAGTATGAGATGGATGAAACTAGAAGCACAAACTTATGTACCTTCTCTTTGTTTTCTATCAATTTGTAGAAATAAAGTAAAAATAGTATTTTTCTGTCTGTTTCCTGACTTATCCGTGCAACATAAAAATATCCCAAAAATAAAAGTCCTCAGAATGCCATGCCAATTTAATATGATTTTTCGGGAATATTTGAGGATTTACCGTGCAAAAATTACCGCGGGAGGAGCTGCCACCTGGCCACGAGGGTGGTGGGCACGCCCCCCCTCTAGGGCGCCCCCCCTGCCTCATGGGCCCATGGTGGCCCTCCTCCACTTATCCCAGCACCCATCTTCTTCCTTTGTCTCACACAAACCCGAAAAACCAACTCAAGCACGAGTTCCAGCCACTTTTGCTGTGATTTTCGATCTCCTTGCTCAAAGCACCTCTCGCAAAACTGCTTGGGGAGATTGTTCCTTGGTATGTGACTCCTCCATTGGTCCAATTAGTTTTTTTCTAGTGCTTTATTCTTTGCAAATTTGTGCTGCATAGGTGACCCTGTTCATGAGCTTGCATGTCAAATTTATATGGTCAAAGGTAGTTTTGATGCATGATATAGGCCCTAGGCACTTGTAGGAGTAGTTGCTATCAATATTATTGAGTTTGGTTTACTTTTGTTTTGAAGTTACTAAAAATTTCAGAATTTTTCAGAGAAAAACAATATGCTTAGGAAAATGTTCCAAGGTGGTTCCTCTAAGAAGCAAGGACCCAGGATTTCTATGCACGATGCTGACGAGGATCCACCAAGAGACGCTCCAGTACGGCCTTGGGAATGGCCGTCGGAAAACTTTATGGACCGTGCGGGAATTAAAGAATAATTCAAAGCATATTTGCGTAATGTCGGTCTTGAGGATTTTGAGGCTAACAAATGCCCAGAGTATCATGATCTCACAAGTTCCTTTGTGAGGAGGTTTGAGTATTCATCTTCGCGTAATTCTCCTGCAGTCATGTTTGATCTCTATGACAAATCTTATACCATGGACTTAGAGGATTTTACTTCTGCTTGCAAACTTCCATCATGGGGTAGTGTTAGGGACCCCCCTAAATCTGAATTTAGAAACTTTCTTCCTAGTATAACCGTGGGGGAATCTAGAGATATAACGCATGCTGCCATAGGGAGCATTCACTTTCCTGCTATACATTATTTTGCTCTCTTCATCGGTAGATGCATAAATGCTAAGGATGAAGCATGTCACATGTGTGTCCCTGATCTTAGCATCCTTAGGAGTGCTGTGTAAGGAGACCAATCTTATCATATGTGAGCCATTATAGCTCGTAGGTTGCATCATAATAGACATAATGTAGATTTCTTTAGAGGAATTTATGCAACCCGCTTAGCTCATTTTCTTGTGATAGACATTCGTGAGGGTGATACGGAGTTGCCTCCTGCATATTTAGATTATAACTCTATGGATTCGCACCAGTTTGTCGAGAGGCCTGAATCACCTCTCTTATATCGTTTAATTTTTGATAAACGACGTGTTTTCCGTATTACTCTCCCTGCTCCTGCCTTGTTTGATTCACAGACAAAAAGAAGATATGTTATTACCAGAGAGGAGGCAGAAGAGAACGAGAGGAGAGCGGAGGCAGCTCGACTCCACGCTGCAGCTCAGCAGGCGATAACCGCTGCACATCAATCTGATCCCAACTATTCTTCGTCACAGTACGAGCCCAGCTACACTTACGGGTATCCGCCAGGCTATCCCTGGGAATAGACCAACTTAGGCCAAAAGCCTAAGCTTGGGGGAGTACGTATTTCTCAACGACATTACATTTATGTTCACACACACTCATTACTAGATGTCGGTGCTCATACTTTTTCACTGTAATATCCATGCTAGTTTATGTTCTTTTTCCTGCTTTCTTCTTGTGTGTTTGTTAAACCTTAAGAAAAACCAAAAAAAATTAGTAGTAGTTCATTTTTCTGCTGTAGTAGTAATAATTAAAAAGAAAACCCAAAAATATTTCCCGTTCTTCTTCTGCTTGTTGGGAGCTTTCCCGTGTAAACAGTTTTATTTCTTTTCTTTTCTTTGGGGGTCAGTAGGAGAAGACCATAATTAAATTGTTGAAGTGGCTCTTATATGCATTATTGTTGATTTAACCAAGAGCCCATATTGCCTTGTCTTCTCCTGTTTATTGAATGCTCACAGATTCCAGCTTAGTCCAATGCACGTACACTCTTATTATTATTCACACCGTTCGGTCGTGCAAGTGAAAGGCAATTATGATGATATATGATGGACTGACTGAGATGAGAAAAGCTGGTATGAATTCGACCTCTTTTGTTTTTGTAAATATGATTAGTCCCTCGTTCTTGATTCAGCTTATTATGCATAAACATGTTTGCAATGACAATTAGAGATCATAGTTGCTTGTGCCATGCTTAATTAGCTATGAGTTATAATGATTTACCTTGTGTGCCAACATGCTGTTGAGATGGTTATGATGTGGTATGATGGGGTGGTATCCTCCTTTGAATGATTTAAGTGACTTGACTTGGCACATGTTCACGCATGTAGTTGAAACAAATCAACATAGCCTTCACGATATTTACGTTCATGGTGGATTATATCCTACTCATGCTTGCATCCAATGTTTATTAATTTTAATGCATGTACATGGCTGTTTTCGCTCTCTAGTTGGTCGCTTCCCAGTCTTTTGCTAGCCTTCACCAGTACTAAGCGGGAATATTGCTTGTGCATCCAATCCCTTAAACCCCAAAGTTATTCCAGATGAGTCCACCATACCTTCCTATATGCGGTATCTACCTGCCGTTCCAAGTAAATTTGTATGTGCCAAACTCTAAACCTTCAAATAAACATTCTATTTTGTATGCTCGAATAGCTCATGTATCAACCAAGGTTGTCCTTATCTTCCGTGTTAGGCGGGTTATTCTCAAGAGGAGTGGACTCCGCTCCTCACTCACGAGAAAATGGCTGGTCACCGGGATGCCCAGTCCCATGCTTTATGCAAACTAAATCAAAATAAATTGCAAACAAAACTCCCCCTGGTGCCTGATGTATGTTGGAGGCACTCGTTGTATCGAGCAAGCCATGGATTGATGCTTGTTGGTGGAGGGGGAGTATAAACTTTACCATTCTTTTTGGGAACCGCCTATAATGTGTTTAGCATGGAAGATATCTCCATCTCTTAGTTGTTACGTTGACAATGAAAGTATATCGCTCAAAATACAATTTATCTCTATTTCAAAACCGAGCTCTGGCACCTCTACAAATCCCTACTTCCCTCTGCGAAGGGCCTATCCATTTACTTTTATGTTGAGTCATCACCCTCATATTAAAAAGCACTAGATGGAGAGCACATCCGTCATTTGCATTCATCACTGTTAATTTATATTGGATATGACTAAGATTGGATCTCTTTTACCATGAATTACAATGTCTAGTCAATCCTTGATCTTTAAAGGTGCTCTGCATTTATGTTTTGCGGTCTCAGAAAGGGCTAGGGAGATACCATCTTGTTATATCATATTATGATTGTTTTGAGAAAGTGTTGTCATCCGAGATTTATTTTTATGACTTGCTAGTTGATTATGCTATTGATATGAGTAATTATGGGACCTGAGAATTATTGCAAATGTGGTTAGTTATGATCTATGCTGAAAACTTGAATGTTGGCTTGACATAGTTACAACAACAAGAGCAAACAGAGTTTGTAAAAGTTTTTCTTTCTTTCTTTCAGTTTGTCAACTGAATTGCTTGAGGACAAGCAAGGGTTTAAGCTTGGGGGAGTTGATATGTCTCCGTCGTATCTACTTTTCCAAACACTTTTCCCCTTGTTTTGGACTCTAACTTGTATGATTTGAATGGAACTAACCCGGACTTACGCAGTTTTCAGCAGAATTGCCATGATGTTGTTTTATGTGCAAAAAACAAATATTCTCGGAATGACCTGAAACTCCACGGAACATCTTAGAAAAAATAATAAAAAATCCTTGCCAAAGATGAAGACCAGGGGGCCCACACCCTTCTCATGAGGGTGGGGGGCGCCCCCCCTAGGGCACGCCCCCCTACTTCGTGGGCCACCTGGATGCCCTCCGACGCCAAGTCCAACTCTATATATTTGCTTTCGGAGAGAAAAAAATCAGAGAGAAGAAATCATTGTGTTTTACGATACGGAGCCGCCGCCAAGCCCTAAAACCTCTCGGGAGGGCTGATCTGGAGTCCGTTCGGGGCTCCGGAGAGGGGGATTCGTCGTCATCGTCATCATCAACCATCCTCCATCACCAATTTCATGATGCTCACCACCGTGCATGAGTAATTCCATCATAGGCTTGCTGGATGGTGATGGGTTGGATGAGATTTATCATGTAATCGAGTTAGTTTTGTTAGGGTTTGATCCCTAGTATCCACTATGTTCTGAGATTGATGTTGCTATGACTTTGCTATGCTTAATGGTTGTCACTAGGGCCCGAGTGCCATGATTTCAGATCTGAACCTATTATGTTTTCATGAATATATGTGAGTTCCTGATCCGATCTTGCAAGTCTATAGTCACCTACTATGTGTTATGATCCGGCAACCCCGAAGTGACAATAATCGGGACCACTCCCGGTGATGACCATAGTTTGACTAGTTCATGTATTCACTATGTGCTAATGCTTTGTTTTGGTTCTCTATTAAAAGGAGGCCTTAATATCCCTTAGTTTCCAATAGGACCCCGCTGCCACGGGAGGGTAGGACAAACGATGTCATGCAAGTTCTTTTCCATAAGCATGTATGACTATATATGGAATACATTCCTACATTACGTTGATGAATTGGAGCTAGTTCTGTGTCACCCCATGTTATGACTGTTACATGATGAACCGCATCCGGCATAATTATCCATCAATGATCCGGTGCCTACGCGTTTTCCATATACTGGTTTACGCTTATTTACTTTCCCGCTGCTACTGTTACAATCACTACAAAATACCAAAAACATCACTTTTGTTGTCTTTACTTTTGTTGCCGCTACCACCACCATCATATTACTTTGCTACTAAACACTCCCCTGCAGATACTAAGTTTCCAGGTGTGGTTGAATTGACAACTCAGCTGCTAATACTTGAGAATATTCTTTGGCTCCCCTTGTGTCGAATCAATAAATTTGGGTTGAATACTCTACCCTCGAAAGCTGTTGTGATCCCCTATACTTGTGGGTTATCAAGAACCGCCTATAATGTGTGTAGCATGGAAAATATCAAGATCTCTTGGTTGTTATGTTGACAATGAAAGTATGGTACTCAAAATATTATTTATCTCTGTTTCGAAAACTCGAGCTCTGGCACCTCTGCAAATCCCTACTTCCCTCTGCGAAGGGCCTATCTATTTACTTTTATGTTGAGTCATCATCCTCTTATTAAAAAGCAACCGTTGGAGAGCACCGATGTCATTCGCATGCATTGCTATTAATTTACATTGAGTACGACTTGGACTGGATCTCTTTTACCATGAATTACAATGTCTAGCCAGTCCTTGATCTTCAGGGGTGCTTGATGTCTACTACACAACCTTCTTCTTGTATACATTGTTGGGCCTCCAAGTGCAGAGGTTTGTAGGACAGTAGCAAATTTCCCTCAAGTGGATGACCTAAGGTTTATCAATCCGTGGGAGGCGTAGGATGAAGATGGTCTCTCTCAAACAACCCTGCAACCAAATAACAAAGAGTCTCTTGTGTCCCCAACACACCCAATACAATGGTAAATTGTATAGGTGCACTAGTTCGGCGAAGAGATGGTGATACAAGTGCAATATGGACAGTAGATAATGGTTTTTGTAATCTGAAAATATAAAAACAGCAAGGTAACTAATGATAAAAGTGAGCACAAACGGTATTGCAATGCGTTGAAACAAGGCCTAGGTTTCATACTTTCACTAGTGCAAGTCCTCTCAACAATAATAATATAATTGGATCATATAACTATCCCTCAACATGCAACAAAGAGTCACTCCAAAGTCACTAATAGCGGAGAACAAATGAAGTGATTATGGTAGGGTACGAAACCACCTCAAAGTTATCTTTTCTGATCGATCTATTCAAGAGTCTGTAGTAAAATAACACGAAGCTATTCTTTCCGTTCAATCTATCATAGAGTTCGTACTAGAATAACACCTTAAGACACAAATCAACCAAAACCCTAATGTCACCTAGATACTCCAATGTCACCTCAAGTATCCATGGGTATGATTATACGATATGCATCACACAATCTCAGATTCATCTATTCAAACCAACACAAAGAACTTCAAAGAGTGCACCAAAGATTCTACCGGAGAGTCAAGACAGATAAGCACGGCAACCCCTATGCATAGGTTCATGGGCGGAACCCGCAAGTTGATCACCAAAACATACATCAAGTGGATCATGTGATGTCCCATTGTCACCACAGATAAGCACGGCAAGACATACATCAAGTGTTCTCAAATCCTTAAAGACTCAATCCGATAAGATAACTTCAAAGGGAAAACTCAATCCATTACAAGAGAGTAGAGGGGGAGAAACATCATAAGATCCAACTATAATAGCAAAGCTCGCGATACATCAAGATCGTACCACCTCAAGAACACGAGAGAGAGAGATCAAACACATAGCTACTGGTACATACCCTCAGCCCCGAGGGAGAACTACTCCCTCCTCGTCATGGAGAGCACCGAGATGATGAAGATGGCCACCAGAGAGGGATTCCCCCTCCGGCAGGGTGCCAAAACGGGTCTAGATTGGTTTTCGGTGGCTACGGAGGCTTCTGGCGGCGGAACTCCCGATCTATTGTGTTCCTCGAAGTTTTTAGGGCATATGGGTATATATAGGAGAAAGTACATCAGTGGATCTCAGGGCTGTCCACGAGGCAGGGGGCGCGCCCAGGAGGGTGGGCGCGCCCCCCACCCTCGTGGGCAGCCCGGGACTCTCCTGGTCCATCTCCGATACTCCGTGGTCTTCTTCTGGTCCAAAAATAACTTTCGTGAAGTTTCAGGTCAATTGGACTCCGTTTGATTTTCCTTTTCTGCGATACTCTAAAACAAGGAAAAAATAGAAACTGGCACTCGGCTCTGGGTTAATAGGTTAGTCCCAAAAATAATATAAAAGTGCATAATAAAACCCATAAACATCCAAAACAGATAATATAATAGCGTGGAACAACCAAAAATTATAGATACGTTGGAGACGTATCAGCATCCCCAAGCCTAATTCTTGCTCGTCCTCGAGTAGGTAAATGATAAAAACAGAATTTTTGATGTGGAATGCTACCTAACATATTTATCAATGTGATTTTATTTATTGTGGCAAGAATATTCAGATCCATAAGATTCAAGACAAAAGTTTAATATTGACATAAAAATAATAATACTTCAAGCATACTAATAAAGCAATCATGTCTTCTCAAAATAACATGACCAAAGAAAGTTATCCCTACAAAATCATATAGTCTGGAAAAGCTCCATCTTCACCACACAAAATATTTAAATCATGCACAACCCCGATAACAAGCCAAGCAATTGTTTCCTACTTTTGATGTTCTCAAACTTTTTCAATCTTCACGCAATACATGAGCGTGAGCCATGGATACAACACTATATGTGGAATAGAAGGGTGGTTGTGGAGAATACAAAAAGGGAGAAAATAGTCTCACATCAACTAGGCGTATCAACGGGCTATGGAGATGCCCATCAATAGATATCAATGTGAGTGAGTAGGGATTGCCATGCAACGGATGCACTAGAGCTATAAGTGTATGAAAGCTCAAAAAGAAACTAAGTGGGTGTGCATCCAACTTGCTTGCTCACGAAGACCTAGGGCACTTGAGGAGGCCCATTGTTGGAATATACAAGCCAAGTTCTATAATGAAAATTTCCCACTAGTATATGAAAGTGACAAAACAAGAGACTCTCTATCATGAAGATCACGGTGCTACCTTTAAGCACAAGTGTGAAAAAAAGGATAGTAGCATTGTCCCTTTTATTTTATTTTTTATTTTTTTATTTGGCCTTTCTTTTTTTGGCCTTTTTTTGGGGCAATGCTCTATTAATGATGATCATCACACTTCTATTTATTTACAACTCAAAGATTACAACTCGATACTAGAACAAAGTATGACTCTATATGAATGCTTCCGGCGGTATACCGGGATAGCAATGATGCATGAGTGACATGTATGAAAGAATTATGAACGGTGGCTTTGCCACAAATACAATGTCAACTACATGATCATGCAAAGCAATATGACAATGAAGGAGCGTGTCATAGTAAACAAAACGGTGGTAAGTTGCATGACAATATATCTCGGAATGGCTATGGAAATGCCATAATAGGTAGGTATGTTGGCTGTTTTGAGGAAGGTATATGGTGGGTTTATGATACCGGCGAAAGGTGCGCGGTACTAGAGAGGCTAGCAATGGTGGAAGAGTGAGAGTGCGTATAATCCATAGACTCAACATTAATCATAAATAACTCACATACTTATTGCAAAAATCTATTAGTTATTGAAACAAAGTACTATTTGCATGCTCCTAGGGGGATAGATTGGTAGGAAAAGACCATCGCTCGTCCCCGACCGCCACTCATAAGGAAGACAATCAATAAATATATCATGCTCCGACTTCGTCACATAACGGTTCACCATACGTGCATGCTACGAGAATCACAAACTTCAACACAAGTATTTCTCAAATTCACAACTACTCAACTAGCATGACTCTAATATCACCATATCCATATCTCAAAACAATTATCAAGTATCAAACTTCTCTTAGTATTCAATGCACTCTATATGAAAGTTTTTATTATATCCCTCTTGGATGCCCATCATATTAGGACTAGTTTCATAACCAAAGAAAACTACCATGCTGTTCTAAAGACTCTCAAAATAATATAAGTGAAGCACAAGAGTTCATATATTTCTTCAAAATAAAACCACCATCGTGCTCTGAAAGGATGTAAGTGAAGCACTAGGGCAAATGACAAACTACTCCGAAAGATATAAGTGAAGATCAATGAGTAGTCGAATAATTATGCAACTATGTGAAGACTCTCTAAAATTTAAGAATTTCATATCTTGGTATTTTATTCAAACAGCAATCAAAACAAAATAAAATGAAATGATGCTCCAAGCAAAACACATATCATGTGGTAAATAAAAATATAGCTCCAAGTAAAGTTACCGATGAATGAGGACGAAAGAGGGGATTCCTTCTGGGGCATCCCCAAGCTTAGGCTTTTGGTTGTCATTGAATATTACCTTGGGGTGCCTTGGGAATCCACAAGCTTATGCTCTTGCCACTCCTTATTCCATAGTCCATCGAATCTTTACCCAAAACTTGAAAACTTCACAACACAAAACTTAACAGAAAACTCGTGAGCTCCGTTAGCAAAAGAAAACAAAACACCACTTTAAGGTACCGTAATGAACTCATTATTTTTTTATATTGGTTTTAAACATACTGTATTCCAACTTCTCTATGGTTTATAAACTATTTTACTAGCCATAGATTCATCAAAACAAGCAAACAACACACGAAAAACAGAATCTGTCAAAAACAGAACAGTCTGTAGTAATATGTAGCTAACACAAACTTCTGGAACCCCAAAAATTCTAAAATAAATTTCTGGACGTGAGGAATTTATCTAATAATCATATGGAAAAATAATTAACTAAATAGCACTATCCAAATAAAAATGGCAGCAATTCTCGTGAGCGCTAAAGTTTCTGTTTTTTACAGCAAGATCGAAAAGACTTTCCCCAAGTCTTCCCAATGGTTCTACTTGGCACAAACACTAATTAAAATATAAAAGCTCAATAATAACAGAGTCTAGATAAATTATTTATTGCTAAACAGGAGCAAAAAGTAAATAACAAAAATAAAATTGGGATGCCTCCCAACAAGCACTAACATTTAACGCCCCTAGCTAGGCATGATGATTTCAACGATGCTCACATAAAAGATAAGAATTGAAACATAAATAGAGCATCATGAAGAATATGACTAGCACATTTAAGTCTAACCCACTTCCTATGCATAGGGAGTTTGTGAGCAAACAACTTGTGGGAACAATGATCAACTAGCATAGGAAGGTAAAACAAGCATAACTTCAAAACTTTAAGCACATAGAGAGGGAACTTGATATTATTGCAATTCCTACAAGCATATATTCCTCCCTCATAATAATTTTCAGTAGCATCATGAATGAATTCAACAATATAACTATCACATAGAGCATTCTTTTCATGATCTACAAGCATAGAAATTTTACTACTCTCCACATAAGCTAAATTCTTCTCGTTCGGAATAGTGGGAGTATCATAAAAAACTCGAATACTATAAATTTTTTCCACATTAAAGGAGTAATGTTCAGAAAAAGGGTAATCATAATCATGACAAGTTTTATAAATATAATCATCACTATTTTTTATAGCATAAGTATCATCACAATAATCATCATAGGTAGCAACTTTGTTCTCATCATAATCGATTGAAACCTCTTCCAAGATAGTGGAATCATCACTAAATAAAGTCATGACCTCTCCAAATCCACTTTCATAATTATCATAATAAGATTCAACATCCTCCATAGTGGGATCATCACTTCCTAAAGTTGACACTCTTCCAAACCCACTTTCATCAATATAATCATCATAAATAGGAGGCATGCTTTCATCATAATAAATTTGCTCATCAAAACTTGGGGGACAAAAAATATCATCTTCATCAAATATAGCATCCCCAAGCTTGTGGCTTTGCATATCATTAGCATCATGGATATTCAAGGAATTCATACTAACAACATTGCAATCATGCTCATCATTCAAATATTTAGTGCCAAACATTCTAATGCATTCTTCTTCTAGCACTTGAGCACATTTTTCCTTTCCATCATACTCACGAAAGATATTAAAAAGATGAAGCGTAAGTGGAAAACTCAATTCCATATTTTTTTGTAGTTTTATTTTTATAAACTAAAATAGTGCTAAAACAAGAAACAAAAAGATTCGGTTGCAAGATCTAAAGATATACCTTCAAGCACTCACCTCCTTGGCAACGACGCTAGAAAAGAGCTTGATGTCTACTACACAACCTTCTTCTTGTAGACGTTATTGGGCCTCCAAGTGCAGAGGTTTGTAGGACAGTAGCAAATTTCCCTCAAGTGGATGACCTAAGGTTTATCAATCAGTGGGAGGTGTAGGATGAAGATGGTCTCTCTCAAACAACCCTGCAACCAAATAACAAAGAGTCTCTTGTGTCCCCAACACACCCACTACAACGGTAAATTGTATAGGTGCACTAGTTCGGCGAAGAGATGGTGATACAAGTGCAATATGGATAGTAGATAATGGTTTTTGTAATCTGAAAATATAAAACAGCAAGGTAACTAATGATAAAAGTGAGCACAAACGGTATTGCAATGCGTTGAAACAATGCCTAGGGTTCATACTTTCACTAGTACAAGTCCTCTCAACAATAATAACATAATTGGATCATATAACTATCCCTCAACATGCAACAAAGAGTCACTCCAAAGTCACTAATAGCGGAGAACAAACGAAGAGATTATGGTAGGGTACGAAACCACCTCAAAGTTATCTTTTCTAATCGATCTATTCAAGAGTTCGTAGTAAAATAACACGAAGCTATTCTTTCCGTTCAATCTATCATAGAGTTCGTACTAGAATAACACCTTAAGACACAAATCAACCAAAACCCTAATGTCAGCTAGATACTCCAATGTCACCTCAAGTATCCGTGGGTATGATTATACGATATGCATCACACAATCTCAGATTCATCTATTCAAACCAACACAAAGAACTTCAAAGAGTGCACCAAAGATTCTACCAGAGAGTCAAGACGAAAACGTGTGCCAACCCCTATGCATAAGTTCATGGGCAGAACCCGCAAGTTGATCACCAAAACATACATCAAGTGGATCACATGATATCCCATTGTCACCACAGATAAGCACGGCAAGACATACAACAAGTGTTCTCAAATCCTTAAAGACTCAATCCGATAAGATAACTTCAAAGGGAAAACTCAATCCATTACAAGAGAGTAGAGGGGGAGAAACATCATAAGATCCAACTATAATAGCAAAGCTCGCGATACATCAAGATCGTACCACCTCAAGAACACGAGAGAGAGAGATCAAAAACATAGCTACTGGTACATACCCTCAGCCCTGAGGGAGAACTACTCCCTCCTCGTCATGGAGAGCACCGGGATGATGAAGATGGCCACCGGAGTGGGATTCCCCCTCCGGCAGGGTGCCGGAACGGGTCTAGATTGGTTTTCGGTGGCACCGGAGGCTTCTGGCGGCGGAACTCCCGATCTATTGTGTTCCTCGAAGTTTTTAGGGTATATGGGTATATATAGGAGGAAGAATTACGTCGGTGGATCTCAGGGCTGTCCACGAGGCAGGGGGCGCGCCCAGGGGGGTGGGCGCACCCCCCACCCTCGTGGGTAGCCCAGGACTCTCCTGGTCCATCTGTGATACTCCATGGGCTTCTTCTGGTCCAAAAATAAATTCCATGAAGTTTCAGGTCAATTGGACTCCATTTGATTTTCCTTTTCTGCGATACTCTAAAACAAGGAAAAAATAGAATCTGGCACTGGGCTCTGGGTTAATAGGTTAGTCCCAAAAATAATATAAAAGTGCATAATAAAGCCCATAAACATCCAAAACAGATAATATAATAGCATGGAGCAATCAAAAATTATATATACGTTGGAGACGTATCAGTGCTCTGCATTTATGTTTTGCGGTCTCAGAAAGGGCTAGCGAGACACCATCTTCTTATATTATGTTATGATTGTTTTGAGAAAGTGTTGTCATCCGAGATTTATTATTATTGCTTGCTAGTTGATTATGTCATTGATATGAGTAAACATGAGACCTAAATGTTATTGTGAATATGGTTAGTTCATAATCTTTGCTGAAAACTTGAATGTTGGCTTTACATATTTGCAACAACATGATCAAACAGAGTTTGTAAAAGTTTTTCTTTATCACTTTCAGTTTGTCAACTGAATTGCTTGAGGACAAGCAAAGGTTTAAGCTTGGGGGAGTTGATACGTCTCCAACGTATCTACTTTTCCAAACACTTTTCCCCTTGTTTTGGACTCTAACTTGCATGATTTGAATGGTACTAACCCGGACTAACGCTGTTTTCGGCAGAATTGCCATGGTGTTATTTCATGCAGAAATAAAAGTTATCGAAATGACCTTAAAATCCACGGAGACACGTTTTGGAATTAATAAAAAATACTGGCGAACAAATCAGCATCAGGGAGCCCACACCCTGTCCACGAGGGTGCAGGGCGCACTCCCCCCTGGGGCGCACCCCCTGCCTCATGGGCCCCCTGATACTCCACCGACCTCAACCCCAACTCCAGATATTCACTTTCGGGGAGAAAAAAAAATCAAGGAGAAGGATTCATCGCGTTTTACGATACGGAGCCGCCGCCAAGCCCTAATCTTCATCGAGGGGCTGATCTAGAGTCCGTTCGGGGCTCCGGAGAGGGGAATCCATCACCATTGTCATCATCAACCTTCCTCCATCACCAATTTCATGATGTTCTCTGCCGTGCATGAGTAATCCCATCGTAGGCTTGCTATGACGGTGATGGGTTGGATGAGATTTACCATGTAATCGAGTTAGTTTTGTTAGGGTTTAATCCCTAGTATCCATTATGTTCTAAGATTGATGTTGTTATGACTTTGCTATGCTTAATGCTTGTAACTAGGGCCTGAGTGACATGATTTCAGAGGTGAACCTATTATGTTTTCATGAATATATGTGAGTTTTTGATCCTACCTTGCAAGTCAATAGTCACCTACTATGTGTTATGATCCGTCAACCCCGAAGTGACAATAATTGGGACCACTCCTGGTGATGACCGTAGTTTGGGGAGTTCATGTATTCACTAAGTGTTAATGCTTTGGTCCAATACTCTATTAAAAGGAGGCCTTAATATCCGTTAGTTTCCAATAGGACCCCGCTGCCACGAGAGGGTAGGACAAAAGATGTCATGCAAGTTCTTTTCCATAAGCACGTATGACTATATTCGGAATACATGCCTATATTACATCGATGAACTGGAGCTAGTTCTGTGTCACCCTATGTTATAACTGTTGCATGAGGAATCGCATCCAACATAATTATCCATCATTGATCCATTACCTACGAGCTTTTCACGTATTGATCTTTGCTTAGTTACTTTTCTGTTGCCACTTTTACGATTGCTACAAAAACTGCTATTGTTACTTTTGCCACCGTTACCGTTACTTCCATACTACTTTGCTGCAGATATTAAGTCTTTCAGCTGTGGTTGAATTTACAACTCAATTGCTAATACTGGAGAATATTCTTTGGCTCCCCTTGTGTCGAATCAATAAATTTGGGTTGAATACTCTACCCTCAAAAACTGTTGCGATCCTCTATACTTGTGGGTTATCAGGAAGTAGGGATTTGTAGAGGTGCCAGAGCTCAAAGCGAAAAAGATAGAGACAAAACATTTTGGGTGGCATGCTTTTCCTGTCAACAAAAACGATCGATTAGTTCCCAATACTTTCCATGCTAGATACATCATAGGCGGTTCCTAAATAGAAAATAAAGTTTATTCCTTTTTCCACCATACTTTCAGTTTCCATGGCTAACCGTATCCACAGGTGCCTTCCATACCAACACTTTCCAAGGAATTTATTATTTGACAACATAAAGTAAATTCATTTTTCATTTCGGGACTGGGCATCCCTAATACCTTTGTTGTACTCTCGTGTAATGACAAGTGAATAAACACTCATCTTGAGAATAACACATCTAGCATGGAAATATATCAGCCACCCCCTACCGTTTCATGAGCGGTACGAGCACACAAAAAAGAAGTTTATTTTGAAAATTAAAGATGGCACATACAAATTTTCTTAGAATGGCAAAATAATACCGCATATAGGTAGGCATAGTGGACTCATGTGGCATAAACTGGTTTAAAGGATTTCGGATGCACAAGTAGTGATCATACTTAGTGCAAAATGAAGGCTAGCAAAAGATTGAGAAGCAACCAACCAAGAAACAAAAAATCTCATAAGCGAGCCTTAAGCATAACTAACACTGAATAATGCACCACAAGTAGGATGTAATTTCATTGCATAACTGTTGACTGTCATGCTTGCATAGGGAATCACAAACCTTAACACCAATATTCTTACTAAAGCATAATTACTCATCAACATGACTCACATATCATGTCAACATATCTCAAAACTATTACAAGGAAATGAAGTTTATTTTCTCCAATGATCTTCATGAAAGTTTTTATTATATCCTCCTTGGATATCTATCACCTTGGGACTAGTTTCATATGTTGCTTTTGATAGCTCAAACAAATCTAAATGAAGAACATGAGCATAAAAAAAATTCTTCTCTCAAAATAATTTAACTGAAGCAAGAGAGAATTTCTTAAAAAAATTACTAACTCTCAAATAGATCTATGTTAAGCATGAGAGCATTTCTTAAAAAATACTAAAGCACACCATGCTCAAAAAGATATAAGTGAAGCACTAGAGCAATTCCATAGCTCAATAAGATTTAAGTGAAGCATGGAGAGCAATTCTAATAAGTCCTGGCATAATTTTGGCTCTCTCAAATAGGTGTGTCCAGCAAGGATTCATGACTAAAAATACAAAGCAAAACAAGCAAAGACTCATATCATACAAGACGCTCCAAGCATAACTCATAATATGTGACGAATAAAAATATAGTTTCAAGTAAAATACCGATGGTCGTCAGAAGAAAGAGGGGATGACACTCGGGGGCATCCCTGATGACCCACAAGTATAGCGGATCGCAACAGCTTTTGAGGGTAGAGTATTCAACCCAAATTTATTGATTCAACACAAGGGGAGCCACAGAATATTCTCAAGTATTAGCAGCTGAGTTGTCAATTCAACCACACCTGGAAACTTAGTATCTGCAACAAAGTGTTTAGTAGCAAAGTAATATGATAGTGATGGTAACGGTAACAAAAGGGTAACGAAAGCAAAGTGATGTTTTTGGTATTTTGTAGTGGTTGTAACAATAGCAACGGGAAAGTAAATAAGCATAAACCAATATATGGAAAACTCGTAGGCATCGGATCAATGATGGATAATTATGTAGGATGCGGTTCATCATGTAACAGTCATAACATAGGGTGACACAGAACTAGCTCCAATTTGTCAATGTAATGTAGGCATGTATTCCGAATATAGTCATACGTGCTTATGGAAAAGAACTTGCATGACATCATTTGTCCTACCCTCCCGTGGTAGCAGGGTCCTAATGGAAACTAAGGGATATTAATGCCTCCTTTTAATAGAGAATCGGAACAAAGCATTAGCACATAGTGAATACATGAACTCCTCAAACTACGGTCATCACCGGTAAGTATCCCGATTATTGTCACTTCGGGGTTAACGGATCATAACACATAATAGGTGACTATAGATTTGCAAGATAGGATCAAGAACTCTCATATATTAATGAAAACATAATAGGTTCAGATCTGAAATCATGGCACTCGGGCCCTAGTGACAAGCATTAAGCATAGCAAAGTCATAGAAACATCAATCTCAGAACATAGTGGATACTAGGGATCAAACCCTAACGAAACTAACTCGATTACATTGTAAATCTCATCCAACCCATCACCATCCAGCAAGCCTACGATGGAATTACTCACGCACGATGGTGAGCATCATGAAATTGGTGATGGAGGATGGTTGATGATGACGACGGCGATGAATCCCCCTCTCCGGAGCCCCGAACGGACTCCAGATCAGCCCTCCCGAGAGGTTTTAGGGCTTGGCGGCGGCCCCGTATAGTAAAACGCGATGAATTCTTATCTCCTATTTTTTTTCTCCCCGAAAGCAGATATATAGAGTTGGAGTTGGAGTCGGAGGTCTCTAGGGGGCCCACGAGGTAGGGGGCGTGCCCTAGGGGGGCGCCCCCACCCTCGTGGACAGGGTGTAGGCCCCCTGGTCTTCATCTTTGGCGAGGATTTTTTATTATTTATTGTAAGACATTCCGCGGAGTTTCAGGTCATTCCGAGAACTTTTGTTTTTTGCACATAAAACAACATCATGGCAATTTTGCTGAAAACAGCATCAGTCCGGGTTAGTTCCATTCAAATCATACAAGTTAGAGTCCAAAACAAGGGCAAAAGTGTTTGGAAAAGTAGATACGACGGAGACGTATCAACTCCCCCAAGCTTAAACCCTTGCTTGTCCTCAAGCAATTCAGTTGACAAACTGAAAGAAATAAAGAAAATTTTTACAAACTCTGTTTGCTCTTGTTGTTGTAAATATGTCAAGCTAGCATTCAAGTTTTCAGCAAAGATTATAACTAACCATATTTGCAATAATTCTCAGGTCTCATGATTACCCATATCAATAGCATAATCAACTAGCAAGCCATAATAATAAATCTTAGATGACAACACTTTCTCAAAACAATCATAATATGATATAACAAGATGGTATCTCGCTAGCCCTTTCTGAGACCGCAAAACATAAATGCAGAGCACCTTTAAAGATCAAGGACTGACTAGACATTGTAATTCATGGTAAATGAGATCCAATCATAGTCACACCCAATATAAATTAACAGTGATGAATGCAAATGACAGCTGCGCTCTCCAGCTAGTGCTTTTAATAAGAGGGTGATGACTCAACATAAAAGTAAATGGATAGGCCCTTCGCAGAGGGAAGCAGGGATTTGTAGAGGTGCCAGAGCTCGGTTTTGAAATAGAGATAATTAACATTTTGAGCGGTATACTTTCATTGTCAACATAACAACCAAGAGATGGCGATATCTTCCATGCTACACACATTATAGGCGGTTCTCAAACAGAATGGTAAAGTTTATACTCCCCCTCCACCAACAAACATCAATCCATGGCTTGCTCGAAACAATGAGTGCCTCCAACTAACAACAGTCCCAGGGGGAGTTTTGTTTTGCAATTATTTTGATTTAGTTTGCATAAAGTATGGGACTGGGCATCCCGGTGACCAGCCATTTTCTCGTGAGTGAGGAGCGGAGTCCACTCCTCTTGAGAATAACTGCCTAGCATGGAAGATACAGACAGCCCTAGTTGATACATGAGCTATTCGAGCATACAAAACAGAATGTTTATTTGAAGGTTTAGAGTTTGGCACATACAAATTTACTTGGAATGGCGGGTAGATACCGCATATAGGAAGGTATGGTGGACTCATCTGGAATAACTTTGGGGTTTAAGGGATTGGATGCATAAGCAGTATTCCTGCTTAGTACAGGTGAAGGCTAGCAAAAGACTGAGAAGCGACCAACTAGAGAGCGACAACAGCCATGTACATGCATTAAAATTAATAAACATTGGATGCAAGCATAAGTAGGATATAATCCACCATGAACATAAATATCGTGAAGGCTATGTTGATTTGTTTCAACTACATGCGTGAACATGTGCCAAGTCAAGTCACTTAAATCATTCAAAGGAGGATACCACCCCATCATACCACATCATAACCATCTCAATAGCATGTTGGCACGCAAGGTAAACCATTATAACTCATAGCTAATCAAGCATGGCACAAGCAACTATGATCTCTAATTGTCATTGCAAACATGTTTATTCATAACAAGCTGAATCAAGAACGATGAACTCTTCATATTTACAAAAACAAAAGAGGTCGAGTTCATACCAGCTTTTCTCATCTCAGTCAGTCCATCATATATCATCATAATTGCCTTTCACTTGCACGACCGAACGATGTGAATAATAATAATAAGAGTGCACGTGCATTGGACTAAGCTGGAATCTGCGAGCATTCAATAAACAGGAGAAGACAAAGAAATATGGTTTCTTTTGTCAGATAAACAATAATGCATATAAGAGCCACTTCAACAATTTAATTATGGTCTTCTCCTATCGACCCCCAAAGAAAGAAAAGAAATAAAACTATTTACACGGGAAAGCACCCAACAAGCAAAAGAAGAACGGGAAATATTTTTGGGTTTTCTTTTTAATTACTACTACAAGCATGGAAAGTAAATTAATTAAAAGCTACAACCAATTTTTTTGGTTTTTTCTTAAGGTTTATTAAACACACAAGAAGAAAGCATAAAAAGGAAAATAAACTAGCATGGATGATACAATGAAAAAGTATGAACACCGACATCTAGCAATGAGTGTGTGTGAACATAAATGTAATATCGGTGAGAAATACGTACTCCCCCAAGCTTAGGATTTTGGCCTAAGTTGGTCTATGGCCACGGTTGGCCTGGCTGATATCCATAATAATAGTTGTTGGGGTCGTACTGTGATGAAGAAGACTCTGACTGCCATTGGCTGACAGCCATCTCGGGATCCCAAGAATAAACAGACTGTCGTGGAGGCTCCTCTTGTGGTTCCGGTTCCGGGGCTGGTGCAGGGTTCCAGTAGGCGTGAATAGCCGCCAACGGAACAAGGTACGTGCCTACAGTCAAATCAAACAAAGAAGGAGCAGGCAAGGTAAGAGTCTCAGGATGATGTTTATTAAAGAACAATTGATATTTATGCTCTCCTTCCATATTCTTAACAATAAAATCATGTGCTACCATACTTTTATAATCTAAATAAACACGAGGCAACACCTTTTCTCCCTTCTCATAATGCCTAATAGGTATGTTAAAATGTGCAGCGAGGCCTGAAGCATAAATGCCTCAAGAGATGGGACCCTTAGTACGGTTCATACTTAACCGCCTAGCAATAATGCCGCCCATACTAAAACAGTTATCACCGTATAAGCCGTGGTGCAAAATAATAATATCAGGAATACTCAGGTTTCCACAGTTTCTGCGACCAATTAAGCAACGACTAGCAAATGATGCAAAGTAGCGTAAAACGGGAAAATGTATGCTAGTGATTCGTGCATCGGAAACCTTCCTTGTTTCCCCTACAGTGATAGTGTCAATAAATCCCTCCACATCATCACGATGTGGTTCTTCTGTCTTGCCCCCAAAAGGGACTAAACAAATCTGACAGAAATCATAAAGTGACATCTCCTTATGCTCATCATATAAATGAAATTCCACCATAGGTGGTGAGTTCTTAGAATGAAATTGAAAGTTTTGCACAAAGGTATTTGTGAGCAAGAGATACTGATCGCATTAGTCATGGAGGAAAGCGTTAAGGCCTGCAGTCTGAGCCAACTCATGAAAATCTTCATAAATCCCGGCTGCTCTTAAGAAATCCTCGGAAGGCCATTCACACGCCTGAACCTCCGTGATGCGAGGAAAATTATACTTAGGCTTCGGTGCCTTCTCCTTCGATCTTTGGCTCGATGAGCCCCTCAAAAGTCTCCTCATCATTTTCTGAAAAAATCTGAAATTTTTAGTAACTTCAAAATAAAAGTAAACCAAACTCAATAATATTGATAGCAACCACTCCTACAAGTGCCTAGAGCCTATATCATGCATCAAAACTACTTTTGACCATATAAATTTGACATGCAAGCTCAAGAACAGGGTCACCTAAGCAGCAAAAATTTGCAATGAATAAAGCACTAGAACAAAAACTAATTGGACCAATGGAGGAGTCACATACCAAGGAACAATCTCCCAAAGCAGTTTTGTGAGAGGTGCTTTGAGCAAGGAGATCGAAAATTACAGCAAAGAGGGCTGGAACTCGTGCTTGAGTTGGTTTTTCGTGTTTGTGGGAGGAAGAAGAAGAGGATGGGTGCAGGAATAAGTGGAGGAGGGCCACTGTGGGCCCACGAGGCAGGGGGCACGCCCAGGGGGGTAGGGCGCGCCCTCCACCCTCGTGGCAAGGTGTTTGGCCCCCCTGGTGTGTTCTCAGTTCCATAAATCCTAAAATATTCCCAAAAAAATCATATTAAATTGGCATGTCATTCTGAGGACTTTTATTTTCGGGACATTTTTATATTGCACGGATAAATCAGGAAACAGACAGAAAAAAACTATTTTTACTTTATTTCAACTAAATAACAGAAAGTATAGAGAGGGTAGAGAAGGTTGTGCTTCTAGTTTCATCCATATCATGCTCGTCAAAAGGAATCCACTAACAAGGTTGATCAAGTCTTGTTAACAAACTCATTCCGATTAACATGAAACTGGAGAAATTTCGAATAACACTAAGTTACCTCAACGGCGATATGCACATCCCCAATAATAAGTATATCGTATTTCTTCTTGACAGTAGGAAGAGGAAATTCAAAACCTCCAAATATAATCGGTGGAATTTTTCCGATATAATTGATACTATGAACTTGAGGTTGTTTCCTCGGAAAATGTACCGTATGCTCATTACCATTAACATGAAAAGTGACATTGCCTTTGTTGCAATCAATAACAGCCCCTGCAGTATTAAGAAAAGGTCTTCCAAGAATAATAGACATACTATCGTCCTCGGGAATATCAAGAATAACAACGTCCGTTAAAATAGTAACGTTTGCAACCACAACAGGCACATCCTCACAAATGCCGATAGGTATAGCAGTTGATTTATCAGCCATTTGCAAAGATATTTCAGTAGGTGTCAACTTATTCAAGTCAAGTCTATGATATAAAGAGAGAGGCATAACACTAACACCGGCTCCAAGATCACATAAAGCAGTTTTAACATAGTTTCTTTTAATGGAGCATGGTATAGTAGGTACTCCTGGATCTCCAAGTTTCTTTGGTATTCCACCCTTAAAAGTATAATTAGCAAGCATGGTGGAAATTTCAGCTTCTGGTATCTTTCTTTTATTTGTAATAATATCTTTCATGTACTTAGCATAAGGATTGGTTTTGAGCATATCAGTTAATCGCATACGCAAAAATATAGGTCTAATCATTTCAGCAAAGCGCTCAAAATCCTCATCATCCTTTTTCTTGGATGGTTTGGGAGGAAAAGGCATGGGTTTTTGAACCCAAGGCTCTCTTTCTTTACCATGTTTCCTAGCAACAAAGTCTTTCTTATCATAACGCTGATTCTTTGATTGTGGGTTATCAAGATCAACAGCAGGTTCAATTTCTACATTATTATCATTACTAGGTTGAGCATCATTATGAACATCATCATTAACATTTTTATTAGGTTCATGTTCATTTCCATATTGTGTTTCGGCATCAGACATAGATATACCATTTGGATTATCAGGTGGTTCAGCAATAGGTTCACTAGAAGTTTGCACAGTTCTATCATTTTTCTTTTTCTTCTTTTTAGAAGAACTAGGTGCATCAATATTATTTCTCTGAGAATCTTGCTCAATTCTCTTAGGGTGGCCTTCAGGATACAAAGGTTCCTGAGTCATTCTACCAGTTCTAGTAGCCACTTTAACAGCATAATCATTTTTCTTACTATTCATCTCATCGAGCAATTCTTTTTGAGCTTTAAGTACTTGTTCTACTTGAGTGGTAACCATAGAAGCATGTTTGCTAACAAGTTTAAGTTCACCTCTAATATTAGCCATATAATCACCCAAGTATTTAATCATATCAGCATCTTGTTTTAATTGTCTACCAAAATAAGCATTGAAGTCTTCTTGCTTAAACATAAAATTATCATATCTATAGAGAGAATTTACCTTTACTACCTGTGTTGGGTTATCGGGGTCTGGAGGTTCTTCAATAAATAAAGGATTAAAATCATATGTTTCTTCAGCAGGCGGTAAATTAAGACCATGTATTTCTTCAATAGGAGGTAAATTCTTAACATCTTCAGCTTTAATACCTTTTTCTTTCATAGATTTCTTTGCCTCTTGCATATCTTCGGGACTGAGAAATAGAACACCTCTCTTCTTCGGAGTTGGTTTAGGAATAGGATCATTAATTGGAGCAGGAGCTGGCTCAGGAGGTGCCCAATTATTTTCATTTGTCAACATATTATTCAATAAGATTTCACCTTCATCCGGTGTTCTTTCCCTGAAAAGAGAACCAGCACAACTATCCAGGTAATCTCTGGAAGCATCGGTTAGTCCATTATAAAAGATATCAAGTATTTCATTTTTCTTAAGAGGATGACCAGGCAAATCATTAAGTAACTTGAGAAGCCTCCCCCAAGCTTGTGGGAGACTCTCTTCTTTAATTTGCACAAAGTTGTATATTTCCTTTAAAGCAGCTTGTTTCTTATGAGCAGGGAAATATTTAGCAGAGAAGTAGTAAATCATATCCTGGGGGCTACGCACACAACCAGGATCAAGAGAATTAAACCATATCTTAGCATCACCCTTTAATGAGAATGGAAATATTGTAAGGATATAAAAGTAGCGAGATCTCTCATCATTAGTGAACAGGGTAGCTATATCATTTAATTTAGTAAGATGTGCCACAACAGTTTCAGATTCATAGCCATGAAAAGGATCAGATTCAACCAAAGTAATTATATCAGGATCAACAGAGAATTCATAATCCTTATCAGTAACACAGATAGGTGAAGTAGCAAAAGCAGGGTCAGGTTTCATCCTAGCATTTAGAGATTGCTTATTCCATTTAGCTAATAACCTTTTGAGTTCATATCTATCTTTGCAAGCTAAAATAGCTAAACAAGTTTCTTGATCAAATAAATAACCCTCAGGAATAACAAGTGATTCTTCATCATCACTTTCATCATCATAATCAGATTCAATATTTTCAATCTCTCTAGCCCTAGCAAGTTGTTCCTCGAGAAAATCACCAAGTGGCACAATAGTATCAAGCATAGAAGTAGTTTCATCATAAGTATCATGTATAGTAGAAGTAGCATCATCAATAACATGCGACATATCAGA
>NC_057803.1:23538456-23542110 GCF_018294505.1 Triticum aestivum | reverse complement strand
GCCCCGCTGCCCCGCAAGCCCGCCGCCCAAGCCCCGCCTTGCCGGAGCTGCCTCGCCGGAGAGGTAACGCGCCGATCCGCCGCCGCCGGGTTTTTTGAAAACCGATTGTTTTTTTAAACCCTAGTTTGTTTTTTTAGATCGGTTCACCGGTTTTTCCCGGTTCTGCTACTTAGCGGACGTTCGTCCGTATGTTCGTTTTAACGAACGGTTTTCGGACGTTAGTTACAGATAACGAACGCTCGTTCGTTAGTCTGTTCGTCAGTTTTCTTATCGGATTTTTCCACGATTATTCTCGATCGTGATTTCTGATCCGATTTTCGTTTCAGTTTATCTTTTCGCTCGTTTATCGGAATCAGGCGATTCAAGCACCTAGATCTTCGTCTCGAGACCCTCTTTCTGTTTAATCAACTTAAACAAGGTTTTGGTACTGTAAAATTTGACTTTAGTTCAGATTAGTAAAGGGATCTTGTTTCTTTCGCCGTTTGAGTTTCGTTGCTCCGTTCGATTTGATTCTTTTTGCAAACCGGAGTTCTTAAGTTGAACTTTCTGGTCAATCTCTCTTATTTGAGTTTTGCCCGTGCATCTCTGCTTGTTGATTATGTATGCTATTGTTTGTTTGCGATAGAATTCCCGGAGTGCGAAGGGTGCTACTATGAGTCCCTAGGTTTCGCGGATCGTCAGCAAGGCAAGTAACACATTGATCATACTCTTTTCATACCCAGTTTTTATGCATTAGAATCAATCCTCAAACATTGCATGAATAGGATGTCATTAACTTGTGGGTTGGGAAGTAGTTGTTGAGGTAGAACCTATTGCCCTGTTATATCAAACCCTTGGGAGTTACTTCTACGCGTTGCTTATATTGCTATGCTATGCTCGTAGACATGGTTTGGGTTTCAGTGAAATCCATGACAGATGTGAGATTGTTAATTAATGGTTCAACTTAAGGTGGCAACTTAAATACACATCTGGGTGGATTGAGGCACCTGAAGTACCCAGTGTTGCCTGTATTTTTGGAAATCCCGGGGTTCCGTGTGATTCTCCTATGGACCGCCACCCAGGCTCAAAGGGAACTGAGATTATTCATGCTAGAAACTTCCGTGTGCAGCCACAAGCTATTATGGGCTCTAGCATAGTTGAGTAAGTTACATGAAGCTCTTGAAGAGGTGGATCAGCAGGTAGAGGGTTGTAGGTTTGGTATGGTCCGCCCGGAGTAGAGAGTTAATGTTTCTGAAAGACTGTGTCTCGGTCATCCGTTTCTCAAATATCATGAAGTGCGAGAAATCTAACGGAGGCGATCGAGTCTTGTGGGGAAAAGTGCGCAAACCTGTGCAGAGTGTACAATCTAATCATGGTTAGCCGTGTCCCCGGTTATGGACAATCTTGAGTATCTAGTACTTGGAGTATCTTAAGTATCTCATCACTCTTAATTAATATTGTTGGGTTGTTAATTACTTTAATTGGGATTGAGTTGGAGGAACCTTCTCAATGATGTTTCAACCACCATGATAGTTAAATTAAAATCTATTCCTTTGTTGTAGGGAAAAATTGGCTTTTCGCAAAAAAAACTATAAACATAGAGCTTTCCACCAGCCAAATATGCATGTAGTGATAGCATTATTCTGTTCTTGCTCTACTGTGTTATATTGCCAGCATATTCCATGTGCTGACCCATTTTCGAGCTGCAATGTATTATGTTGTAGACTTTTCAGACGAGGAGTAAGGTTCCTTAGGTCGTTGCCGTGCAGCTCAGCTATGCAGTTGGAGTTGATGGACTCACTTTATCTTCCAAGCCTTCCGTTGTTATCGTATTAGATGGCCTTAAGCCATATTATTGTAATAAGTTCTCTTTTGAGACATTCGATGTAATAAGTGTGTGATTGCTACTCTGTTATAAATCCCTCGAGTACTGTGTGTGTCAGCATTACCGATCCAGGGATGACACTGAAGCACAGAGACTTGACCGTTTGAGGTCGGGTCGCTACAGTAGTGCAGGGACGAGCGAAAACAACTGCATCCTAGTCCGGAATGCACTTTCTACCAGTTCATCCATGGACCGAGGACTAGCTCGCACGGCTGCACGGCGGTTTTTTGGACAGGTGCGCGGACAAGAGGCATTGTGGTCTGCTTATTTCTGCAAATAGCGGTGCTTAAATTTAGTGGAATGCACAAGCATTTCAGCTGGTCAGTACACTGCATGGTTCAGTTCAGCATTCCAGCTGAGACCACAATTATAATTGGTTATTCTGGAATGAGAGAACCTAACCCTGAATGGTGGCAACAAGAAAAAACCAGAGTGAACTCCAGGAAATTTAAGCCTGCCGGGAGGCCCTTTGGTCAGAGAAGCCTTGCTTGTTTTTTCCTGATTTGTAAACCTTCTCACAACTTTGTCTTTTGCTATGAACTAGTATATGTTTGTTATGTTCTATGAATCATTGAGATGTATAAAATTGCTTAACTTATGCTTTTCAAGTTTTTTATGAAGACGAGTTTAATGTGAGTGTTCCACATGAGCGCTGGACTAGCGTGTGAACGTTTGGAATTTATTACATTGTGGCCTCAATTAACTGCATGAACCAGTGTAACAAGATACATAGTTGCTTATATGTCAGACATCAAATTGTTGATTGTTAGCTGGTCGATAGCCTAGTGTTGAAGCGAGCTGAGCCAATGTGCTGTGTTTTGCACAACTGCTTACAAGTGGGGTAGCACCAACGGTGTTTACAAGTACTTATGTATACGTCGGCGCACGGTTCTCGAACGAGTGCTCTATTTCATCAAAACACACACTGCTCGTATGATAAACCGTGACAACTTATGTCTTACCATGCCATATTCATGAAAAAACTAGTGAGGATGCATCTGTTTCGGCAACAATTACGATGGTTCTCACATGATTCACGGGCACACAAAAGTAGAAGCAGTTCCCATAGACGGATTCAAACAGAGTACTAGCCCCAGAGGGGTCGATAACAGGCAAGGTTCGGATAATTAGACACAATCCAAACTACTATTAAACACTAGCTGGGGCAACTATTTCTTGCCTCAGTCTAATTTGGGCTGGACACAAGACGGACCTTGCCATGAACATCATCGAGGACGTCCCGCAGCAGCTCAATCCTGTGAACCTTCATGAAGACAACCTTGTGGCCTTGCCACTGATAAACTTGTTTGTGGAGGCATGCCACATCATCTTCCTCCGTAAGCTTGACAAGAATAGTATGCCTCACAAACGAAGGAGTAGCTTTGAACTTCTTGTGCTTCAGTACACCCTGGACAACACGCCCGACAACAGTGAGGCTGGAATACAACTCTTCATTGGTATAACCACAAATGGCTTCCAGGATCCAACAGCCTAAGAACTCTATTTTCCCAGTGCGTATATTCAGGTCGTCCACCTCATAGCGAGTGACATGTACAACCACACAATCCTTGTCTGCATCAGGGCTCTAATTGAAACAGAAAGAAATTCTGAATTACTTTTCAGTATAAGAAACACAAGTTATTTAAACCACTATGTATAGCATGGCATCTAAGCTAATAAAATTTTGCATTATTAATCACCACATACTTCTTTTTCTAAAAAAATCACCACATACTTAGATGAAAAACCACAATCGAGATCGGCAAAGAAGGAAATCACCTTGGGCAGCT
>NC_057803.1:23531493-23538159 GCF_018294505.1 Triticum aestivum | reverse complement strand
AACTACTCCTGTAGTGCCACGGCGGCTGTAACCTCAATCGGGGCATTGACCATCTCAGTAGTGGTCGTGAGCGTATCTGGGGTCAGCTCGGTGGTTGCCTCCATCTTCTTGGAGCTCTCTGTCTCGTGGGGATCAGCCTCCGGCGTCTGCTCCAATATCGGCAGATCTTTGTCTGGTTCTCCTTGGTCCATCATGAAACTGACGAATACTAGGAGACCACTGAAAGGAAAACACAATCGCAATGACAATGAAAAAAAAGAGAGAGTGAGGATCGGTTACTGCTTTGCAAAAGTTCTTTTTTTTCTCTGAACGAAAAATATACCAACATCACAGATCCGCTACCTTCCCTTCGTTCGAAGAGAAGAACAGTGGCACATGCGAGTGATGCCTTTCTTAAAGACGGTGAGGGAGAAGGGGATTCAGCGAAGAGTGAAATGATGGTTGCTTCGTCCGTCAAACTTAGACTGCGGGGAGGTGGGGTTTTGTGATACGACGGCTCGTTACTACTGTGCTACGACCGGGGTGACTCTCCGCCTGCATATTGCCTTCTAATTTGGTGGATGGCATTTGGGCCCGCGCGCTGCATGGCCTGCATGTCGGTGAACAAAAGTATAACGGCATTCAGTAGAGGGAGACGTTTCAATGACCTAGGAGGAGCCAGAAGTGGTAGAGTGTCTCCACTGTACTAGTAGTAATTGTTTTTCTGGATAGCTGTAGAGTGTCTCCACTATACTAGTAGTAATTGTTTCTCCGGGCCCAAGACAAAACAGCCCATCCACACTAGTAAATAGTAAAATCAATTCAAAAGCCCATATATTTACTGAATTGACATATGGGTATGTCGAAGAGCAAAAAAAGGAGTTTTAGGTGGGCAAAAGAGCTTCTGAACGTGCCGGGCTTCTATTTACAACATATTGTGGTCATAATCCAGTAAATTTTACGACCCAGGATGTTCATTCTATGGACCTGATCGATCCATTTGACTGTGACTGCCGAAAACAGTGCTGGAGTTAGATGTTGTTGCCCTTTTCAATCTGGCTTTTTTGTAAACCTGATGGACAATTAACCCTCGTGCTTTTGTACAGTTTGTAAGTTGGAGTTAGATGTTCCTGCCCTTTTCAACTCGGCTGTGACTGTCATATTTTCTTTGAAACAAGGCAAATGGCTTGCCATTCATTTAATTTAGAGTGAAATATTGTAACAAATCCCAACCAAGGGAAATAACATCACTCTCGCCGGCTCCTTGAGCTGACTGTGCATTACAGGAGCCAAGTGATTAGCCCCCACCAGCACCCACAAACTTATTTCGAACTAGCACATCAAATGGGCTGTAAATTTTCATAGGAAAGGCTGCATGACCATGACAGATTTGGATTTTGACATTTGGGACCCGCGAGGAAATAGCCTATCCAAGGTGGTGTCGACTTACTAGCCAGTCAACAAACGATTCTGCCTACCAGCCGTTGGATTGACATCCAACATCTGTCTGTATCTTCTATCTCTTGTCTTCTTCTTCCTCCAGCCGCCCGAACCAAACCACCCTGTCGGCTCCGCCTGCTCCCACCTTCCATGGCTGGTTGCGCCTCCGCCTCCCTACCGTATGTACCCTCCAACATTGGCCAGTCCCTCCCTCTATTCCCCCACACGTCCTGTTATTCTCCGGCGACGTCAGCCCCAACACGCACCCACGCCCGAACCAGTGAACCCTCGTACTCCCCTCCGCCTGCGACTAGACCGGCGCATCTTCAACGGCTCCTGTTCGTTTCATCCGAGGCCTCGTTGTCGTCCTCCGCCTTGCGGCCTTGGTTCGCTCGCCGTGCGTGGTGCGCCGCCCTCTTGCGTTGTCAACGTCGTCAACAACCGAGAGGAACAAGGAGATGACTGTACGTGGAGAGGATGACAGTAGGGACCCACCAGCGTCATGGCAGTACGCAAGCAAGTGCCTCTATAGTACAAGCCCAAAAATATGGTTCCTCCTAATGGTTGGACATCTAGGGCTCACGCCATTGTCAACATAGTCAATAAATGACAGAATTACACTATGAGCGGCTGACACTAGGGACCCAGCAAGTCACGCATTTTTTTGAGGAACAAGCAGTTGTTATTTATACTAGTTTTAGCGACGGATCAGGGTAACAACAGGGCTGTGCGGGGCTGTGGCCCGTCTAGCCAGGGTTTTATTTATGTTTACCACATCATGAGCCCAGTTGTCTTTTTTTCTTGCTGAAAATGGCTAGCGCAGTTCTATTTTTTAAAAGAAATACCCAAACAAGGCCTACTTGCTTTATCGGCCCTGCTGGGCTGCAAATCTTCAAGATGAGGAGAGTTCCATTCGGTTTGCCCGGAAATGGGTTGTACATTTTCAAAACACATCAAACCGGGAATTAGTTTCAATTTTTTTTCATTACAAGATCTTAAATTCCATTGATTTTTATGCGTGGACAATTATTTGGATTTTATATTTATATAAATTATTTTTCAAAATAGTTTGAATGTGAATCGATATTTCTGGATTAAAAACAGTTGACTGCACCGAAATATGCAAAATTTCGTATACTTTTTAACCGTGGCCACAATATGGGGTGTAATGCTACCAAAAAGAAGATGGGCTCCAAAAAAATTCTTAAGAATTAGCAAATGGGATGTACATTATTAGAAATAATGGCAGATGGGCTGTATGCTGTTTTCCATAGATTTGAGGCTGACTTGTGCGCCTACTACAGGTTGACGCGTATGCTTTCATAAAAAAAGGTTGACGCACACGCAACGCCCTGTCAACTTAGTCAACACACGAGAGTAGTGACTGTTGGATGTCCATCCAACAGCCGTCGTGCTTCTTCAATCTCTGCTCTTCATGCTCCAGCCGCTCAACCAAGCGCCGGCGGGACTGCCTGCTCCCTCCTCCCGCGGCCGGCTATGCTGTCGCGCAGGCCTCACGGCCCCACCGTACTCCCATCGCTGGCCTAGCCATCCCTCTACTCACCCACACATGATGTTATTCTCCGGCGATGGCAGACGAACCAGTAAACCCTCGTACTCCTCCGCATGGGAAACAACTGCCGAGTATTCCCTGGCTCCGTGTCGTTCCCTTCCTAGGCCTCGTCGTCGTCCACCGCCCTGGTGCTCTCGGTGCGGCCTGGTCAACATGGTCAATGAACGACATCCATCGGAAGTGGTACGTGAAGAGGCTGACATCTGGGTCCACGGCCGCACGCAAGGAAATGCCTCCTTATTATGCGCAAAATAATGAGTCCTCCACCTGACAGCTAGGACCCACAGGAAAGGCCTCTGTATTTCGCGAAAGAAACATTCCCCTCGCTGACAGGTCGGAGCCACCAGCTATATCTTCGCACGCAAGGAAGTGCCTCCTTATTACGCCCAAAAAATGAATACCCCCTGCTAGCTGGGACCCACCATATTGTTGGGCTGACTTGTGGGCCTACTAAGTTGACGGGGACGGAGGACTTTGTCAACTTAGTCAATACTCCAGTGACCGTATGATGTCCATCCAACGGCCATAGTGCTTCTTCAACCTCTGGTCTTCTTGCTCTAGCCACCCAAAGCAGCGCCGGTCGTGCCGCCTGCTCCTGCCTCCCGTGGCCGGCTGTGCTACCACAGAGGCCTCACTGCCCCCATACTACTCCCACCACTGGCCAGGCCATCCCTCCACTCACCCACACCCCCTATTATTCTGCGGCGACAACAGCCTCACACCACAGCCGAACCAGTGAACGCTCGCACTCCTCTCCGCGTGGGCATCCACTCCCGCGTCTTGCCCGGCTCCGCGTCGTCCCCTTCCTAGGCCTCGCCGTCGTCCACCGCTGTGGTGTTCTCAGCGCGGCGTGGTCAATGTGGTCAACGACCGACTTCCATCGGAAGAGTACTGTATGTGGAGAGGCTGACAGCTGGGTCCACGACAGCCGCAAGGAAGTGCCTCCTTATTACACGGAAAATAATTATTCCTCCACCTGATAGTGGGGACCCACCATACGGGCCACCAGTATTTTGCGAAAAAAATCATTTCCCCCTGTCTACTGGGACCCACCAGACGGGCCACCGTATTTCGTGAAAAAAATGTTCCCCCCGCTGTCAGCACGGACCCACCAGAAGTGCCTCCTTATTACGCACAAAAAATTAATACTCCCCAGGCTAGCTGGGACCCACCTTGGTGGGAGGCTGACTTGTGGGCCTACTAAGTTGAGGGGGACAAAGGGCTTTGTCAACTTAGTCAATATGAACGATTCTAGCTCCAGTGACCATAGGATGTCCATCCAACGACCATAGTGCTTCTTCAACCTCTGGTCTTCTTGCTCCAGCCGCCCAAAGCAGCGCCGGTCATGCCGCATGCTCCTGCCTCCCGTGGCCGGCTGTGCTGCCGCAGAGGCCTCACTGCCCCCTACTATTCCCACCGCTGGCCAGGCCCTGCGGCGATGGCAGCCTCACACCGCAGCCAAACCAGTGAACCCTCGTACTCCTCTCCACGCGGGCTTCCACTGCCGCGTCTTCCCCGGCTCCGCGTCGTCCCCTTCCTAAGCCTCACCGTCGTCCACCGCCGTGGTGCTCTCCGCGCGGCGTGGTCAACGTGGTCAAGGAACGACTTCCATCGGAAGAGTACTGTACGTGGAGAGGCTGACAGCTGGGTCCACGGCCACAACCCAGTTTTTTTTCTGATTTTCCAGGTAAGTCGCTTTGTCAGGCCTGTTGGGCTGCAAATCTTTCAAGACGAGGAGAGCTTTCATTCGGTTGGCCGAGAAAATGGCCCATCAGTGATGAGAAATGGGTTGTACATTTTTAAAAAACATCAAACCGGCAATTAATTTCAAATATCTTTTTTTCCATTTCAAGATTTTAAATTACATTAATTTTTATGCGTGGAGAATTTGTTGGATTTTATATTGATATACATTTATTTTTAAAATCAGTTTAAATGTGAGTCGAAATTTTGGGATTAAAAATAGTTCGGACCGCACCGAAATATGCAAAATTTCATATAATTTTTTAACCATGGCCACAATATGGGCTGTAATGCTAACAAAAAGAATATGGACTCCAAAAAACCTTAAGAATTAGCAAATGGGCTGTAAATTATTAGAAATAATGGCAGATGGGCTGTATGTTGTTTTCCATAGATTTGAGGCTTTCCTAAAAAAAGGTTGACGCACAAGCACTGACTGTTGGATGTCCATCCAACGGCCGTCGTGCTTCTTCAATCTCTGCTCTTCCTGCTCCAGCCGCTCAAACAAGCACCGGCGGGACTGCTTGCTCCCTCCTCCCCGCGGCCGGCTGTGCTGCCGTGCAGGCCTCACCGCCCCACCGTACTCCCATCGCTGGCCTAGCCATCCCTCTACTCACCCACACCTGCTGTTATTCTCCGGCGACGGCAGACGAACCAGTAAACCCTCGTACAGTCGTACTCCCCTCCGCGTGGGAAACAACTGCCGAGTCTTCCCTGTCTCCATGTCGTCCCCTTCCTAGGCCTTGCCGTCGTCCACCGTCGTGGTGCTCTCGGCGCGGCGTGGTCAATGTGGTCAACGACCGACTTCCATTGGAAGAGTACTGTGCGTGGAGACACTAACAGCTGGGTCCATGGCCGCAGCAAGGAAGTGACTCCTTATTACGCGCGAAATAATTATTCCTCCACCTGACAGCGGGGACCCACCGGACGGGCCATCGTATTTCGCGAAATAAATGTTTCCCCCCTGACTGCTGGGACCCACCAGCTACACCTTCGCACACAAGGAAGTGCGTCCGGGCAAAAAACAAAACGATTCGCCCCCTGACTGCTGGGACCCACCAGCTACATCTTCGCACGCAAGGAAGTGCCTGACAGTAGGGACCCACCTGGTCGAAGCGTACGTAGCGTTGTCATTCTGGTCGCGAATGTGTACGTACATATATACTGGTGGATGTAGAGACGCGCACGTGTCGTAGTAGAGGCGCGCACGTAGCATGTACACGTACGTACATCGGCCAGGGTGCAAGAAAGAAAATACGACCACGTATGTGTACATACGGGCGGGGTCTCGAACGCCTACTCGCACATACGTATGGCCAGGGCTCGTTGACATGGCTGGGTCGGAACGGAGAAACATCGTCGTCGTCATGTTCATGGGGAGACAACGGAATGTGTCGTGTTCATGGGGAGGCAACAGAATGCGTCGTGTTCATCGGGAGGCAACGGAACGCGTGGGAGCCAACCGGCTGGGTCAGAATGGAATGTGTGGTCGTGTTCATCGGGAGGGCATGGACGGAACAGGCGATGGAAACGAGGCTTGGCATACCACACAACGGAGGAAACGGCCTTGTGTTCGACCGGCCATGTTCGAACCGGGATCATGTTCATCGGGAGGGGTCTGGCGTACTGCAAAATGGACGAAACGGACCTCCTACGGTCAAAACGGGGGTCCTGTTGATCGGGAGGGGTGTGGCGTACCGCAAAACGGACAAAACGGACTTGTGTTGGAGCGCTACAGACGAAACGGGGGTCCTGTTCATCGGGAGGGGTGTGGCGTACCGCAAAACGGGACTCCACGGGATATTGTTCATCTCCACCGTCGACCTCCTCCAGCCTCCACAGGCTCCTGTTCATCCAGCCTCCACCACGCGCTACTCCACCGGCTATTGTTCAACCACCCCTCCACAGGAACCCCTCCACTATCTACTGTT
>NC_057803.1:23379904-23531068 GCF_018294505.1 Triticum aestivum | reverse complement strand
CGAAGGAATCGCTCGATCGGGTTCAGTTAACAGCCATCGATCGATCGCTCGGGTTCAGTAACGCGTAGCCTGTAGTGCAATCGCTCGGGTTCAGTTAGAGCTCAACGCCTCGCTTGGGTTCAGTTAGAGCCAACGCCTCGCACACACGCGTGTACGTGTACGAGAGAAATGCGCATCCCTCGGCCCCCGACCTCCCACCGTAACCGGGAACTCCCCAAAATTTTCCTCCCCCTCGCTTCTACCATGGTTTTTTTCGTCATGGACGGCCCAAAGAATGTCATGCAGCTGCGTCTCCGACCCGCCCAGGACGAAAAGCCCATTTTCTGTCATGATTTTTTGTCATAGAAGTAGGAGCCCACCACATCTATGATGATACCGGGTTTTGTCACAATTATCGTCATAGAAGTGTCATATGTATGACAGAAAAAATTCGTTCGGCCCAAAATGTCACGGATGTGTCTTTTTTTTGTAGTGGCATCAAGTGTTGATGGTTGACAAGACCACTAGTTTCAAGAAAAGGGCAAAGGGAAGAAGGGGAACTTCAAGAAGAACGGCAAGCAAGTTGATGCTCAAGTGAAGAAGCCCAAGTCTAGACCTAAGCCTGAGACTAAGTGCTTCTACTGCAAAGGGACTGGTCACTGGAAGCAGAACTGCCCCAAGTATTTGGCGGATAAGAAGGATGGCAAAGTGAAAAAAGGTATATTTGATATACATGTTATTGATGTGTACTTTACTAGTGTTTATAGCAACCACTCAGTATTTGATACTAGTTCAGTTGCTGAGATTAGTAACTCAAAATGGGAGTTGCAGAATGAACAGAGACTAGTTAACTGTGAAGTGTCGATATGTGTTGGAAGTGGTTCCAAGATTGATATGATCATCATCGCACACTCCCTATACTTTCGGCATTAGTGTTGAACCTAAATAAATATTATTTGGTGTTTGCGTTAAGCATGAATATGATTTGATCATGTTTATTGCAATATGGTTATTCATTTAAAGTCAAAGAATAATTGTTGTTCTGTCTTCATGAATAAAACCTTCAATGGTCATACACGCAAGGTGAATGGTTTATTGAATCTTGATCGTAGTGATACACATACCGATGAGTGTTGGAAATAATACATACCGATGTATGCAGTCCGATGAGTGTTGAGGCTCGCGGCAGCTATCGTTATTCTCTGACCTTCACAGATGATTTGAGTAAGATATGGGTATATCTTCTTGATGAAACATAAATCTGAAACATTTGAAAAGTTCAAATAATTTCAGAGCGAAGTGGAAAATAATCGTAACAAGAAAATAAAGTTTCTATGATCTAGTCATGGAGGAGAATATTTGAGTTACGAGTTTGGTCTTCATTTGAAACAATGTGGAATAGTTTCGCAACTCACACCACCTGGAACACCACAGCGTAGTGGTGTGTCCGAACATCGTAACCGTACTATATTAGATATGGTGCAATCTATGATGTCGCTTACCGATTTACCACTATCATTTTGGGGTTATGCATTAGAGACAGCTGCATTCACGTTAAATAGGGCACCATCTAAATCCGTTGAGACGACGCCATATGAACTATGGTTTGGCAAGAAACCAAAGTTGTCATTTCTTAAAGTTTGGGGTTGCGATGCTTATGTGAAAAAGTTTCATCCTGATAAGCTCAAACCTAGATCGGAGAAATGTGTCTTCATAGGATACCCAAAGGAGACAGTTGGGTACACCTTCTATCACAGATCCGAAGGCAAGACATTCGTTGCTAAGAATGGATCCTTTCTAGAGAAGGAGTTTCTCTCAAAAGAAGTGAGTGGGAGGAAAGTAGAACTTGATGAGGTAACTGTACATGCTCCCTTATTGGAAAGTAGTTCATCATAGAAATCTGTTCCTGTGACTCCTACACCAATTAGTGAGGAAGCTAATGATGATGATCATGTAACTTCAGATCAAGTTACTACCGAACCTCATAGGTAAACCAGAGTGAGATCCGCACCAGAGTGGTACAGTAATCCTGTTATGGATGTCATGTTACTTGACCATGATGAACCTACGAACTATGAGGAAGCGATGATGAGCCCAGATTCCGCGAAATGGCTTGAGGCCATGTGAGGGAGTGCTGGATTAGGGGGTCTCCGGACAGCCGGACTATATCCTTTGGCTGGACTGTTGGACTATGAAGATACGAGATTGAAGACTTCGTCCCGTGTCCGGATGGGACTCTACTTGGCGTGGAAGGTAAGCTAGGCAATACGGATATGTATATCTCCTCCTTTGTAACCGACCTTGTGTAACCCTAGCCCCCTCCGGTCTCTATATAAACAGGAGGGTTTTAGTCCGTAGGACAACATGCAATCATACCATAGGCTAGCTTCTAGGGTTTAGCCTCTCTGATCTCGTGGTAGATCAACTCTTGTAACACTCATATTATCAAGAACAATCAAGCAGGACGCTGGGTATTACCTCCATCAAGAGGGCCCGAACCTGGTTAAACATCGTGTCCCCCGCCTCCTGTTACCATCCGCCTTAGACGCACAGTTCGGGACCACCTACCCGAGATCCGCCGGTTTTGACACCGACATTGGTGCTTTCATTGATAGTTCCACTGTGTCGTCACCATAAGGCTGGATGGCTCCTTCGATCATCGCTAACTTTGCGGTCCAGGGTGAGGTTTTCCTCCCTGGACAGATCTTCGTATTCGGCGGCTTTGCACCGCGGGCCAATTCGCTTGGCCATCTGGAGCGGATCGAGAGCTACGCCTCTGGCCATCAGGTCAGATTTGGAAACTTGAACTACATGGCCGACATCCGCGGAGACTTGATCTTCGACGGATTCGAGCCCATGTCGGACGTGCCGCACAGTCGCGACGAGCATGACGTAACTCTGCCGTCGGACAATGTTCGGGAGATCGCATCCATAACTACTCCGGCCATCAATCCGGAGCAAGTCGTGCCATCCGAGACCGGAGGGATGGACCCCGCCATGGAGGCCGCACTCTCAGTGGTGATAGAGCCGGATACTGACTTCACCCCTTACGAGAGCCGTGTCGCCGAACCACTGGATTCATCTCCGGCCGCGAACTCCGAGCCGCTCACATCCGTGCCCGTCGAGTCCGACTGGGCGCCGATCATGGAGTTCACCTCCGTGGATATCTTTCAGCACTCACCTTTCGGAGATGTGCTAAATTCATTAAGGTCTCTCTCCCTGTCAGGAGAACCTTGGCCGAACTATGTCCGGCGAGAATGGGATGCGGACGACAAAGAAATTCGCTGCCCACCCACCACCCACTTAGTAGCCACTGTCAACGACTTAACCGACATGCTCGACTTCAACTCTGAAGACTTCGACGGTATGGACGACGAAGCTGGAGACGAACAGGAACCACCGCCCTCAGGGCGCTGGACCGCCACCTCATCATATGATATATACATGCTGGACACCCCCAAAGAAGGCAATGGCGACGAGACAGCAGAGGATGACCCCTCCAAGAAGCAACCCAAGCACCAACGTCAGCGGCGCCGCTCTAAGTCCCGCCACAGCAAGAGCAATGATACCGGCACAGGAGATAATAACACTCCTGATAGCGCCGAAGAAAACAACAATCCCCTCCAGCACGATGTAGAGCTAGAGGACGAACAAGCTAGCCCTCCAGAGCAGGCAGCAGATGGAGAATCGGAGGAGGACAATTACATGCCTCTCTCCGAAGACGAGGCGAGCCTCGGTGACGACGAGTTTATCGTTCCTGAGGACCCCGTCGAGCAAGAGCGCTTCAAGCGCCGGCTTATGGCCACGGCAAATAGCCTGAAGAAAAAAACAGCAACAGCTTCAAGCTGATCAAGACTTGCTAGTAGACAGGTGGACCGAAGTCCTTGCGGCTGAGGAGCATGAACTCGAGCGCCCATCCAAGAGTTACCCAAAACGCAGGTTGCTACCTCACCTCGAGGAGGAAGCATTGAAACCTCATTCACCAGTGTACGATGCGGCTGACCGGCCACTACGCGGCCGAGCCAGAGAGGCGTTTCAGCCTAAAGTTCAGCCTGCACCCCGTCGCCACTCAATCAAAAATACTAAGGCCCGGGACAACATAGAGGACCTGCAAGACATGTTGGACAGTAAGGCAAAAATTGCAAGGTCAATATACGGCACACGGGCACGTGCGCCCACACGGGACGATGATCGTCGCATCAGATACACTAAGAGTAAATCCGGCCGGGCCGAATACGGCAGACAAGACTCATACGAACTACGTCGGGATATAGCCCGGCACAGAGGTGCCGCACACCCCCTATGCTTCACTAATGAAGTTATGAATCATGAATTCCCGGAGGGTTTCAAACCCGTAAATATCGAATCATACGATGGCACAACAGATCCCGCTGTATGGATTGAGGATTTCCTCCTTCACATCCACATGGCTCGCGGTGATGATCTACATGCCATCAAGTAACTCCCACTAAAACTCAAAGGACCAGCTCGGCATTGGCTGAATAGCTTGCCAGCAGATTCCGTCGGCATTTGGGAGGATCTGGAAGACGCATTTCTTGACAACTTCCAGGGCACTTATGTGCGGCCACCGGATGCTGATGACTTGAGCCACATAACCCAGCAGCCAGGGGAATCGGCCAGACAATTCTGGACACGGTTCCTGACTAAGAAAAATCAAATTGTAGACTGTCCGGGTGTAGAGGCCCTAGCGGCATTCAAGCATAACATCCGTGACGAATGGCTCGCCCGCCACCTTGGCCAGGAGAAGCCGAAGTCCATGACAGCCCTCACAACACTCATGACCCACTTTTGCGCGGGCGAGGATAGCTAGCTGGCTCGCAGCAACAACACATCGAGGAATCCGGATACCTCGGATACCAAAGATATTAACTGTAGTGTCGGTGTCAAAACCGGCGGATCTCGGGTAGGGGGTCCCGAACTGTGCGTCTAGGCGGATGGTAACAGGAGGCAGGGGACACGAAGTTTTACCCAGGTTCGGGCCCTCTTGATGGAGGTAAAACCCTACGTCCTGCTTGATTAATATTGATGATATGTGTAGTACAAGAGTAGATCTACCACGAGATCAGAGAGGCTAAACCCTAGAAGCTAGCCTATGGTATGATTGTTGTATCTATATCGACTAGCCTGGCCTCGGTTTATATAATGTACCAGAGGCCTAGGATAACAAGAGTCCTAGACGAATACGCCGGTGGGGAGAAGTCCTTGTCTTGATCGCCAAGTCTTGTGTAATCTTCCTTGTATGCGGCAGCTGTCCGAACTGGCCCATGAGTATGCGGCCATGGGGGTCCTCAGCCCAATCCAACTGATCGGGAGAGGATGTGATGAGTACCCCCTAGTCCAGGACACTGTCAGTAGCCCCCTGAACCGGTCTTCAAGTTGGGGATGCTCCTCGATTCTTCCGAACTATTCTTCATCTTCCGTTGTCGGTCTTGAAAACTGGTTCAACAAATCTTCTCATCTTCGATCTTGAGGATCGCCGAAATGCATTCGGCGAGTTTACACATCGGGTGTCCGAGGAGCCCCTTTAAGTTTCCGGCCTTTATCAATGCCTTGTTATTTTTATGCCACACCTCGGGTTTGAAGTTGTTCCCGGGAGGCAGCGTCCTCTTGCGTCCGAGCTCCAACGCCGGACTGCATTCGAGGTATCTTTTGCAGCCGAGCACCAACGCCGGACCGCTTTCCGAGCTCCAACGCCAGAATGTATCCGAGCTCCAATGCCAGACTATGTCCAAGCTCCAACGCCGGACTATGTCCAAGCTCCAATGCCGGACTATCATAAATCACCTTGGTTCAAAAAGGTTGAAGGAGTTTAGCCGAGCTTAATGCCGGAAATTCCCTCTATGGAGCCAGCCGCTAGCACCCGAGCTTTATGCCGGACTGCTTCCGAGGTGGTGCACCACCCCGACTGTGGGCCGATTTTTTGTTAATATTTTTTATTGGTGCAATTTATTCTCTGCCGAGATATATAGCCAGTAGCCCCTCAAGGTGTGTATCGGTTTAAAACCCGAGATGCACCTAAAGGATGACATAAGACCGTTGATCCCAGTAGCCACTGAGACTCGGGTTGATTTGTAAAATCGGCCTGAGGATCAAGTCCTAGCTCAGCAGGATACTTCGGGACACAAAAAGCGGCATGCTCAGTCCTCGAGACTCAGGTTGGGTGCGGTCGACCAACCTGAGGATCAAAATCTCCTCGGAAACTGTATTGCACTTAAAATTTTCTACATTGGATAGGCAATGCAGTAGCCCCCGAGACACTGGTCGGGTGGCAACACCAGATCAGGGGATCGATGTGCCCCTTTAATATTTGTAAATAATAAGCCCGAAGCCCAATAGCCCCCGAGCCTTAATGCGGGCACAGGTGGCCGAATTAAGGATCGATATCCATAGTAAAATCACAAATTATGTGTAATGACTCTATGTATCCAAGTACTTTACGTCATTAATGCTCGGATCCGCATTGTACAAAACTTTGTTGACCGACCATCGGCTTCCACCTCCTCGGGCAGTAGCCGAGGAGTGTTTGTCCTACTTTATAAAGCCTTTATGAGGGCAAAGATTTACGACAAACAAGGCAATCTGGCCATACGGTTTTACAAGCAAAGGTACACAGAGAGATATGTTATATTACTGTTTAACATAAGAAATGTCTTCCAAAGAAAATAGTCCCGCTATCGGTTCCTTTCTTTGGGTTGTCATGCTAAGCATGATCATGAAACCTCAGCTCTAATGTAAGAGCAAAATATCGAGGATTTAGTTTGGGAGGTCAATTAATAGCCCCCGGTAGTGTTCGGCGACATTCAAGGTCAAGCCGTAAACACTTCGGCCATTGTTATAAGTGGCCCGTCATTTTAACATAGTCATCGGATCACTGACCAGTTTACACTTATTGTGACAGTCAGTTTTCGGCTTTCTCCACTGAGATGCTTAACCGTGTGAGCTGGAAGCACAATCGCAGTGGCTCTCCCTTTGCACGCCTAGCCGAACAAAGCGGAACGTAGGAAGCAAGTGCAGGAGTCGGGCAACCCAACTATTGACCGAAGACACAATTCGAAACCGATGCATATATAGCAATATCCGAGAATATTTTTGCCGAATCTATAAAGGTGTCCGGCATTGCACTGCGAGACTTGTGTTGAAAACACACAAATAGTTTAAAAGTGCCATGAGCTTGGAAAACCAAAAAACGTCAGTAAAAAATTGACGTCCGAACAAGATCAAGTGTTCGGTGCCAATCCAAAAATTGGTCTTAGAAAAAAAGAGTGCTTCTGTCGTGCTTTAACATTACACATCCAATCTCAAGACTTCAAGCGGGTCAGCCTACGGCTACAGCCACCTATCCCGAAGGCGGAGTGCTTCTCGTTAGACCAGTTTAGTGAACTAAACTCGAGCGGTCACTAGAGAGAAAATGGGTTATCTGGCTATTGACCACACACTCACGTCGAAAAAGGAGCGATAGAAAAAGACATTGCAACGACCAGGAAGAAAACACATTTACTATAAAATAGCTCATATAAATTTTAAGATCCCCCAAGTGACTTGGGTAAAAGTTTTTATGTATAATGATTGTATGTACCGAAGTACTTATATCATATCTTTGTTTAACCGAACTTTAAACGCGTCTTAACCGACCGTCGGCTTCTCCCTCTTCGGTCAAGGACCGAAAAGTGTTATGTACTCCACCTGTCGAGAATATCGACAGTGTTTCCGATAACCAAGCAACCGGGCCATAAGGCTGTAACAAACAAAGCGCGCTCAGGGAACTTATGCTATATTACAGACGAAGTGTAAGAAGCATCTTCAAAGAAAATAGTACCCCCATAGATACCTTTCTTCGGTGCTCATTATTACTATGAGACTTGTGCAATAGATTTTTTGTACTCATGAGTTCCGTTGTGTGCCGACCATGATTGAAAACAATAAGAGTGCTAGCTTTCGGCTTCACCCAGTCTGAGGTCAGAGCTCGGAGGACCCGGTCGTAACAATCGCAGAGGTGCTCGCTTTACTCGCTAGCTGAACAATCGGGAACGTAGGGGTAAGCACAGGAGCCAGGCAACCCAGCTTGCAAATCGCTTAAGTCAATATGGTGCATATTGTGGCGTAATACACGAACAAGGAACGAAGTCGTACAAGTATAATCATATGCAAGAGGAAAAGCTCCATCAAGGGAGCCCCCAAGTAAACGGGGTATTTGAATTTGTGTGTCACAAACAAAGTTTGGACAAGGAAATCTTTTACAAGCAACTTTTTTTCCAAAAAAGTATAATGCTTGGTCGAACCGAACACAAGTTAAAAATTAAAACTTTGAGCATGAAAGCGACTTAGCTGGTTAATGTGTTCGGCATTGATGACGCGGTCTGAGCTTGATGCAGGACAAGGTTCCATCCCCGAAGCCGGTCCCGAGGTGGCGGAGTAGAGAGCTCGAGACGCCGAAGCGGTGACATAGCAAGGTCAATGCAGACCGGCAGAGTGATGTCGAGGTCCCCGGATCATTTTCCTGTGCACAAAAAATAGTGCAAACCGAAGATAATAGTAATAATGATAATTAAAAAAATCGTTGCATAATAAATAATTTATGCAAAGTGAGTAATAAAAGAAATATGGCCTGGCGCCGAAGTCAATGTCGATGTAGGGCGTCGGCATAATGCGGTAAAGGCGTGGCAAAGCCTGAATTCACAGGTCGGTCCGAGTTCCGGATGCGGCGTTCGCCGGACTATGTACGGAAACTGACCGAACTACCACGCGACCGTTGTTAATGCAGCCATCATTTGATAGACCTGTGTACAGATGATGGACAAACAAGAGTAATAATTCCTTGGGAAAAATAAACCCAAACAAGCAAAAAAAATACTAGGATTAATAGCACCTGGTTTAATTGTCGTAGCAATCCGAAAAAAGGTGATTCCCAAAATTGGGACTCAATCCATGCACCCATTGCCTGATGGGCGATAAAGCGATGGCACGGCGGTGCTGGCAAAGGTCGGCTCGCCAAGGCAAAGCCCTCGGTCCAGTTAACGTGCCGGAGTTGGTCGGCTAGTGACGCCGAAGTCTCCGGAGTATAGTTTGATGAAGATATGGCGAAGCCCCCGGTCCAGCCAAGATGTCGAAGCCTCGATGTCAGTTGATGAGTCGAAGTAGGTCGGTGTGATGGACACCAGATTGAAGAAGCAATAGTGTGGTCCTGCCGATGCAGGTCATGACGTGGTCGATGCCGGCTTGATGAAGCGACCGTGCGACGATGCCGGTATGCCCTGTTGGGGAACGTAGCAGAAATTCAAAATTTTCCTACATGTCACCAAGATCTATCTATGGAGTCATCTAGCAACGAGGGAGGAGTGGATCTACATACCCTTGTAGATCGCGCGCGGAAGCGTTCAAGAGAACGGGGTTGATGCAGTCGTACTCGTCGTGATCCAAATCACCGATGATCCTAGCGCCGAACGGACGGCACCTCCGCGTTCAACACACGTACGGAGCAGCAACGTCTCCTCCTTCTTGATCCAGCAAGGGGGGAGGAGAGGTTGATGGAGATCCAGCAGCACGATGGCGTGGTGGTGGAAGCAGCGGGATTCCAACAGGGCTTCGCCAAGCGCTGCGGGAGGAGGGAGATGTGTCATGGGAGGGAGAGGGAGGCGCCAGGGCTCAAGGTTGGTGCTGCCCTCCCTTCCCCCACTATATATAGGGCCAAGAGAGAGGGGGAGGGCGCAGCCTTGCCCCTTCCTCCAAGGAAGGGTGCGGCCAAGGGGGGGAGGAGTCCATCCTCCCCAAGGCACCTCGGAGGTGCCTTTCCCCTTTAGGACTCTCCCCTCCTCTTGTCCCTTTGGCGCATGGGCCTCTTGGGGCTGGTGCCCTTGGACCATGTAGGCCAAGGCACACCCCCTACAGCCCATGTGGCCCCCCGGGGAGGTGGCCCCACCCGGTGGACCCCCGGGACCCTTCCGGTGGTCCTGGCACAATACCGGTGACCCCGAAACTTGTCCCGATAGCCAAAATAACACTTCCTATATATAATTCTTTACCTCCGGACCATTCCGAAACTCCTCGTGACATCCGGGATCTCATCCGGGACTCCGAACAACTTTTGGGTTGCCGCATACTAATATCTCTATAACCCTAGCGTCACCGAACCTTAAGTGTGTAGACCCTACGGGTTCGGGAGACATGCAGACATGACCGAGATGACTCTCCGGTCAATAACCAACAGCGGGATCTGGATACCCATGTTGGCTCCCACATGTTCCACGATGATCTCATCGGATGAACCACGATGTCAAGGACTTAATCAATCCCGTATACAATTCCCTTTGTCTAGCGGTACGATACTTGCCCGAGATTCGATCGTCGGTATCCCGATACCTTGTTCAATCTCGTTACCGGCAAGTCTCTTTACTCGTTCTGTAACACATCATCCCGTGATCAACTCCTTGATCACATTGTGCACATTATGATGATGTCCTACCGAGTGGGCCCAGAGACACCTCTCTGTCACACGGAGTGACAAATCCCAGTCTCGATTCGTGCCAACCCAACAGACACTTTCGGAGATACCCGTAGTGTACCTTTATAGCCACCCAGTTACGTTGTGACGTTTGGCACACCCAAATCACTCCTACGGTATCTGGTAGTTGCACAATCTCATGGTCTAAGGAAATGATACTTGACATTAGAAAAGCTTTAGCATACGAACTACACGATCTAGTGCTATGCTTAGGATTGGGTCTTGTCCATCACATCATTGTCCTAATGATGTGATCCCGTTATCAACGACATCCAATATCCATGGTCAGGAAACCGTAACCATCTATTGATCAACAAGCTAGTCAACTAGAGGCTTACTAGGGACATGGTGTTGTCTATGTATCCACACATGTATCTGAGTTTCCTATCAATACAATTCTAGCATGGATAATAAACGATTATCATGAACAAGGAAATATAATAATAACTAATTTATTATTGCCTCTAGGGCATATTTCCAACAGTCTCCCACTTGCACTAGAGTCAATAATCCAGTTCACATTGATATGTGATTAACACTCAAGGTCACATCCCCATGTGACTAACACCCAAAGAGTTTACTAGAGTCAATAATCTAGTTCACATCGATATGTGATTAACACTCAATGAGTTCTGGGTTTGATCATGTTATGCTTGTGAGAGATGTTATAGTCAACGGGTCTGAATCTTTCAGATCCGTATGTACTTCGCAAATCTCTATGTCATCTTGTAGATGCAACTACTACGCTACATTTGGAGCCACTCCAAATAACTGTTCTACTTGGAGCTATTCTAAATTGTTGCTCCATTATACGTATCCGGTATCTCTACTCAGAGCTATCCGGATAGGTGTTAAGCTTCAGCGGTGTGATAGATTTTGAGTTGTTCTTCAACCATTGGTTCAGTAGGTACAACTATTTTTTTTGGTATTTTGTGTTTCCTACCCATAACTAAAGATAGAAAACAACTAAGAACAGCAAATAAAAATTACTTAGTGATAAAGCAAACAAGCATACACTATAATATTCACCCCACGCTATTGCTCCCCGGCAACGGCGCCAGAAAAAGGTCTTGATAACCCACAAGTATAGGGGATCAATTGTAGCCTCTTTCGATAAGTAAGAGTGTCGAACCCAATGAGGAGCTAAAGGTAGAACAAATATTCCCTCAAGTTCTATCGACCACCGATACAACTCTACGCATGCTTGACGTTCGCTTTACCTAGAACAAGTATGAAACTAGAAGTACTTTGTAGGTGTTTTTGGGTAAGCTTGCAAGAAAGTAAAGAACACGAAAATAAAAGCTAGGGGCTGTTTAGATAAAGACATGACTAAATTAGTTTTAGTAGAGAGCTTTTGTCAACAAGAAAGTTATTTGTCCCTAGGCAATCGATAACTAGACCGGTAATCATTATTGCAATTTTATTTGAGGGAGAGGCATAAGCTAACATACTTTCTCTACTCGGATCATATGCACTTATGATTGGAACTCTAGCGAGCATCCGCAACTACTAAAGATTCATTAAGGTAAAACCCAACCATAGCATTAAAGTATCAAGTCCCCTTTATCCCATACGCAAACAACCTACTTACTCTGGTCTGTGCTTCTGTCACTCACGCCACCCACCATAAGCAAATCATGAACATATTGCAAACCCTACAGCGGTAATATCTCACGCTTGCGCTACATGGAGAGCACCATAGGACAGCACCAATAATAAAACATACAACTCAAACCAATCTTGATCATCAAATAGCCATTAGGACAAAACAGATCTACTCAAACATCATAGGATAGCCATACATCATTGGGAAATAATATATAGCATTGAGCACCATGTTTAAGTAGAGATTACAGCGGGTAAGAGAGAGGTTACACCGCTGCATAGAGGGGGGAAGAGTTGGTGATGATGACGGTGAAGTTGTTGGTGAAGATGGTGGTGATGATGATGGCCCCCAGTGGCACTCCGGTGCCACCGGAAGCGAGGGGAGAGAGCCCCCTCCTTCTTCTTCTTCCTTGACCTTCTCCCTAGATAGGAGAAGGGTTTCCCCCATGGTCCTTGGCCTCCATGGCGTGGGAGGGGCGAGAGCCCCTCCGAGATTGGATCTATCTCTCTGTTTCTCTCTGATTCTGCGTTCTGTTTTCTGGCCCTTCACCGTTTCTTAAATTTCCGGAGATCCGTAACTCCGATTGGGCTGAATTTTGGACATGATCTCTATCCGGAAATTAGCTTTCTTGTGGCGAAAGAAGGGCACCAACCTCCTTACGGGGTGTCCACGAGGGTCAGGGGCGCGCCTGACACCCTGGGGTGCGCCCCCCTACCTCGTGCCCCCCTCGGGCACCGTCTCACAATGATTCCACTTCCCAAAATTCATAAATATTCCAAAATAAATCTCCGTCAGTTTTTATTCCGTTTGGACTCCGTTTGGTATGGGTTTTCTTTGAAACAAAAAACATGCAACAAACAAGAACTGGCACTGGGCACTGGATCAATATGTTAGTCCCAAAAATAGTATAAAAAGTTGCCAAAAAGTATATGAAAGTTGAATAATATTGGCATGGAACAATCAAAAATTATAGATACGACGGAGACGTATCATAGCGCGGTGCTCTTCTTCGATGGAAGCGCTGTGAAGCGCTTCCAGAAGGTTGTCCGGTACCTCTGGTTGGACAGAGGACACCGGCACGGATGGTTGGCCCTCCCTAAAGAGGGACCGCCTGCCGGAGTCCGGAACCATCGAAGGTTCCGGTGCAGTATTCGGCTGGGGGCAGAACTCAAAACCCGTAGGGGCCTCGCTCCCTTGGTACCCAAGGTTCGGGAAGTCGCCTCTAGGCGCCCCTAGGACCACCTCCCCTTGGCTCGGTGCCTTTTGAGACAACACCTCAGCATTGTCCGTAGGGCGAGAGGTGGTAGCGGTTGGGAGAGAACCGATGTTCATATCCGACGAGTCCAGAGAGCCGCTCGACGAGGATACGTCGAGGTGAGCTCGGAACGGATTGCATAATCATGTTCGGCATGAGGAGAGGCAGTGTAATAGAACATACCATGAAGTACTATGGTATTCGGACACTTACGATTTCGCCAGGGGCTTGGCCCTGGGTAGCCACTCGTCGCCACAGTCGGCGGCCGTTGTGGCGCAGTCCGAAGGGAGGGTCCTTCCCTTCTTGGACCCTTCGGCCTCCCCGGATGGGTCGACCTTCCTTTTCTTGTCTTCCCCGGCTGGGAGGGAGAACTTTTCTCCTCCTCCTCCTCCTCGTTTCCGTGGGAGGAGTGCGCGTCGGAGTCATCGTCCGATGACTCCGGTACAACCTTGCGCCGGAGACCCTTTCGGGCCCCCGCGGCCTTCTTCTTGGTCTTCTTTTCCGGCACCTCGTAGGGTGCCGGAGTCAGCATCTTCGTTAGAAGAGCATCTGCAGGATCTTTGGGCAGTGGGGCTGGGCTATCAAGCTGCTCCGTCGTCTCTATCCAGTCTTGTTAATGACATGGAAGTTCAGATCCTGCGGCAAATAGATACCCTGAGAGATATAAAAAGCCTACCGGATTGGCGCGGCGCTTTGCGCTGAGTCTGCGGTCCTCGGTGAGGGAGGGAGGAATCTCGGCACTCTTGAACAGCACCCTCCAGACGTCCTCGTGCATCGTGTCATAGAGCTCTCGCAGCGTCTGGTGCTTGGCCGAGTCGAACTTCCACAAATTGAATGCCCGTCGTTGACACAGAAGGATCCGGCAGAAGAGCATAACCTGGACCACGTTGACAAGCTTGATTTTCTTGTTCGTCATGTTCTGGATGCAGGTCCGGAGTCCGGTCAGCTCTACCGACGAACCCCAAGACAGGCCCTTCTCTTTCCAGGAGGTAAGCCGCGTGGGGATTCCGGATTGAAATTTGGGGGCCGCCACCCAGTTGGAGTCGCGCGGATCAGTGATGTAGAACCACCCCGATTGCCACCCCTTTATGGTATCCACATAGGTACCCTTGAGCCAGGTGACATTAGGCATCTTGCCCACCATGGCACTCTGCTTGTTGGCCACCTACCACCTTCGGTTTAACATTAAAGGTTTTCATCCATAGGCCGAAGTGGGGCTTGATGCGGAGGAAGGCCTCACACACGACGATAAACGCCGAGATGTTGAGAATGAAATTGGGGGCCAGATCATGAAAATCCAGCCCATAGTAGAACATGAGCTCGCGGGCAAAGGGGTGGAGAGGAAATCCCAGTCCGCGGACAAAATGGGTAAGAAAAACTACCCTCTCATGGGGTTTGAGCGTTGGTACGATATGCCCCGCATTTGGCAGCCGGTGCGCAATATCCGTAGCCAGGTATCCGGCTTCCCATAACTTTTTGATGTTCTCCTCCATGACGGAGGAGACCATCCACTTGCCTCCTGCTTCAGACATGCTTGGAGTGGTTTGAGAAGAAGAACGCGAGCTTGGGCGCTAGATCTCGAGTGTGCGGGAATGGGTAAGCAAGGAGAAAGAAGGTGTGGGTGAAAAAAGTAAATCTTTGTCCCTTTATAAGGGCGGAAGAGGCGACGTCTCTCCCCACTTGCCTGGCAAAACTGCTTATTCCCCAGGCGCCGTAATTGATGGCGTGGTTGGGTTACCCACGTCCGTATTGATGAGAATCTCGTGATAAGGGGAACATGATCTCTGCTTTGACAAGACGTGTCAAGAAAACCGCCTCGCGTTATGTGCAGAGCTGGTTGAGAAAAACGGTTCGAATAATGACCAGGCCATGGCGTGACGTCATGTTGTCAAAACGTGTCAACAGATTAGATTTGTGGAAATATTATTCTCTCTATGGTGGTATGTGGAACATATTTTGCAGGGTCGGACACTGTCCTTGTATTCAAACTCTTCCAGGGTGTATTCAGAGGAGGAACCCGCCTTGCAATGCCGAAGACAACACTGCGCATCGGACTCATCATCATTGAAACCTGGTTCACGCGCTACTGAGGGAGTCCTGGATTAGGGGGTCTACGGACAGCCGGACTATATCCTTTGGCCGGACTGTTGGACTATGAAGATACGAGATTGAAGACTTCGTCTCGTGTCCGGATGGGACTCTACTTGGCGTGGAAGGCAAGCTAGGCAATACGGATATGTATACTCCTCCTTTGTAACCAACCTTGTGTAACCCTAGCCCCCTCCGGTGTCTATATAAACCGGACGGTTTTAGTCCATAGGACAACATGCAATCATACCATAGGCTAGCTTCTAGGGTTTAGCCTCTCTGATCTCGTGGTAGATCAACTCTTGTAACACTCATATTATCAAGAACAATCAAGCAGGACGTAGGGTATTACCTCCATCAAGAGGGCCCGAACCTGGGTAAACATCGTGTCCTCCGCCTCCTGTTACCATCCGCCTTAGACGCACAGTTCGGGACCCCCTGCCCGAGATCCGCCGGTTTTGACACCGACACCATGAAATCTGAGATGGGGTCCATGTATGAGAACAAAGTATGGACTTTGATTGACTTGACCGACGATCGGTGAGTCATTAAGAATAAATGGATCTTCAAGAGGAAGACGGACGCTGATAGTAGTGTTACTATCTACAAAGCTCGAATTGTCGCAAAATGTTTTCGACAAGTTCAAAGTGTTGACTATGATGAGATTTTCTCACTCATATAGATGCTTAAAATCTGTCCGAATCATGTTAGCAGTTGCCGCATTTTATGAAATCTGGCAAATGGATGTCAAAATTGTATTCCTTCAGGGATTTCTTAAAGAAGAGTTGTATATGATGCAACCAGAAGGTTTTTTCGATCCTAAAAGGTGTTAACAAAGTGATCAAGCTCCAGCGATCCATCTATGGACTGGTGCAGGCATCTCGGAGTTGGAATATATGCTTTGATAAAGTGATCAAAGCATATGGTTTTATACAGACTTGCGGTGAAGCCTGTATTTACAAGAAAGTGAGTGGGAGCACTACAACATTTCTGATAAGTATATGTGAATGACATATTGTTGATCGGAAATAATGTAGAATTTTCTGGAAAGCATAAAGGAGTATTTGAAAAGAGTTTTTCAAAGAAAGACCTCGATGAAGCTACTTACATTTAGCATCAAGATCTATAGAGATAGATCAAGACGCTTAAGTTTTTCAATGAGTACATACCTTGACAAGATTTTGAAGTAGTTCAAAATGGAACGGTCAAAGAAGGAGTTCTTGCCTGTGTTGCAAGGTGTGAAGTTAAGTAAAGACTCAAAACCTGACCACAGCAGAAAATAGAAAGAGAATGAAAAGGCATTCCCTATGCCTCAGTCATAGGTTCTATAAAGTATGATATGCTGTTTACCAGTCCTATTGTATACCTTAGCATCATTCTGGCAAGGGAGTACAATAGTGATCTAAGAGTAGATCACTGGACAGCGTTCAAAATTATCCTTAGATTACTAAGGAAATATATCTCGGTTATGGAGGTGATAAAAGAGTTCATCGTAAAGAGTTACGTCGATGCAAGCTTTTACATCGATCTAGATGACTCTAAGTCTCGATCTGGATACATATTGAAAGTGGGAGCAATTAGCTAGAGTAGCTCCATGCAGAGCATTGTAGACATGGAAATTTGTGAAATACATACGGATCTGAATGTTGCAGACCCGTAGACTAAACTTCTCTCACAAGCAAAACATGATCACTCTTTGGGTGTTAATCACATAGCGATGTGAACTAGATTACTGACTCTAGTGCAAGTGGGAGACTAAAGGAAATATGCCCTAGAGGCAATAATAAAGTTATTATTTATTTCCTTATATCATGATAAATGTTTATTATTCATGCTAGAATTGTATTAACCGGAAACTTAGTACATGTGTGAATACATAGACAAACAGAGTGTCACTAGTTTGCCTCTACTTGACTAGCTCGTTGAATCAATGATGGTTATGTTTCCTAACCATAGACATGAGTTGTCATTTGATTAACAAGATCACATCATTATAGAATGATGTGATTGACTTGACCCATTCCGTTAGCTTAGCACTTGATCATTTAGTATGTTGCTACTGCTTTATTCATGACTTATACATGTTCCTATGACTATGAGATTATGCAACTCCCGTTTACCGGAGGAACACTTTGTGTGCTACCAAACGTCACAATGTAACTAGGTGATTATAAAGGTGCTCTATAGGTGTCTCCGAAGGTACTTGTTGAGTTGGCGTATTTCGAGATTAGGATTTGTCACTCCGATTGTCGGAGAGGTATCTCTGGGCCCACTCGGTAATGCACATCACTATAAGCCTTGCAAGCATTGTAACTAATGAGTTAGTTGCGGGATGATGTATTACAGAACAAGCAAAGAGACTTGCCGGTAATGAGATTGAACTAGGTGTTGAGATACAATCTCGGGCAAGTAACATACCGATGACAAAGGGAGCAACGTATGTTGCTATGCGGTTTGACCGATAAAGATCTTCGTAGAATATGTGGGAACCAATATGAGAATCCAGGTTCCGCTATTGGTTATTGACCGGAGATGTGTCTCGGTCATGTCTACATAGTTCTCGAACCTATAGGGTCCGCACGCTTAAAGTTTGGTGACGATCGATATTATGAGTTTCTGTGTTTTGATGTACCGAAGGTAGTTCAGAGTCCCGGATGTGATCACGTGCATGTAAAGGAGTCTCAAAATGGTCGAGATGTAAAGATCGATATATTGAACGACTATGTTCGGACACCGAAAAGGTTCTGGAAGGTTTCGGACATATACCGGAGTACCGGGGGGTTACCGGAACCCCCCGGGGGGCTTAATGGGCCTACATGGGCCTTAGTGGAAATAGAGGGCAGCAAGGAGAGTGTAGGGCGCCCCCCCCCCCAAGGCCCAAACCAAATTGGTTTAGGGCAAGGGGGTCGGGCCCCTCTTTCCTTCTCCTCCTCTCCCTTTCCTTCCCCCTCTCCTACTCCCCCTCTTGGCGCACCTCTCCCTGGCCGGCCACCTCCTCCCCTTGCTCTTTATATACGGGGGCAGGGGCACCCCATAGACACACAATTGATCATTGATCTCTTAGCCGTGTGCAGTGCCCCCCTCCACCACAATCCACCTCGATAATATCGTAGCGGTGCTTAGGCGAAGCCCTGCGTCGGTAGCATCATCATCACCGTCACCACGCCGTCGTGATGACGAAACTCTCGCGTGAAGCTTTGCTGGATCGGAGCTCGCGGGACATCATCGAGTTGAACATGTGCAGAAGTCGGAGGTGCCGTGCGTTCGGTACTTGGATCGGTTGGATCATGAAGACGTACGACTACATCAACCGCGTTATGCTAATGCTTCCACATTCGGTCTACGAGGGTACGTAGACACACTCTCCCCTCTCGTTGCTACGCATCACCATGATCCTGTGTGTGTGCGTAGGATTTTTTTTGAAATTACTACGTTCCCCAACAGGAATCCCTCTCCGGTGGCCATCTTCATCATCCCGGCGCTCTCCTTGACACGGAGGGAGTAGTTCACCCTCGGGGCTGAGGGTATGTACCAGTAGCTATGTGTTTGATCTCTCTCTCTCGTGTTCTTGATTCGGCACGATCTTGATGTATCGCGAGCTTTGCTTTTATAGTTGGATCTTATGATGTTTCTCCCCCTCTACTCTCTTGTGATGGATTGTTTTTCCTTTGAAGTTATCTTGTCGGGTTGAGTCTTTAAGGATTTGAGAACACTTGATGTATGTCTTGCATGTGCTTATCTGTGGTGACAATGGGATATCACGTGATCCACTTGATGTATGTTTTTGTGATCAACTTGCGAGTTCCGTGACCTCGTGAACTTATGCATAGGGGTTGGCACACGTTTTCGTCTTGACTCTCTGGTAGAAACTTTGGGGCACTCTTTGAAGTTCTTTGTGTTGGTTGAATAGATGAATCTGAGATTGTGTGATGCATATCGTATAATCATACCCACGGATACTTGAGGTGACATTGGAGTATCTAGGTGACATTAGGGTTTTGGTTGATTTGTGTCTTAAGGTGTTATTCTAGTACGAAATCTATGATAGATTGAACAGAAAGAATAGCTTCGTGTTATTTTACTACGGACTCTTGAATAGATCGATCAGAAAGAATAACTTTGAGGTGGTTTCGTACCCTATAATAATCTCTTCGTTTGTTCTCCGCTATTAGTGACTTTGGAGTGACTCTTTGTTGCATGTTGAGGGACAGTTATATGATCCAATTATGTTATTATTGTTGAGAGAACTTGCAATAGTGAAAGTGTGAACCCTAGGCCTTGTTTCCTAGCATTGCAATACCGTTTACGCTCACTTTTATCATTAGCTACCTTGCTGTTTTTATATTTTTAGATTACAAAAACCTATATCTACCATCCATATTGCACTTGTATCACCATCTCTTCGTTGAACTAGTGCACCTATACAATTTACCATTGTATTGGGTGTGTTGGGAACATAAGAGACTCTTTGTTATTTGGTTGCAGTGTTGTTTGAGAGAGACCATCTTCATCCTATGCCTCCCTTGAATTGATAAACCTTAGGTCATCCACTTGAGGGAAATTTGCTACTGTCCTACAAACCTCCGCACTTGGAGGCCCAACAACGTCTACAAGAAGAAGGTTGTGTAGTAGACATCAAGCTCTTTTCTGGCGCCGTTGCCGGGGAGGTTAGCCCTTGAAGGTATATCTTTAAATCTTTCAATCAAATCTTTTAGTTTCTTGTTTTATCACTAGTTTAGTTTATAAAAGAAAACTACACAAAAAATGGAATTGAGGTTACCTCATATGCTTCATCTTTTTAATGTCTTTCATGAAAATAAGGATTCCGATAATTGTGCCAAAGTGTTAGAAGAAGAATGCATTAAAATGTTTGGCACTAAATCTTTGGATGGTGAGCATGATTGCAATGTTGTTAGTATGAATTCCTTGAATATCCATGATGCTAATGATATGCAAAGCTACAAGCTTGGGGATGCTATGTTTGATGAATATGATATTTTTAGTCCCCTGAGTTTTGATGAGAATATTTATTATGATCAAAGCATGCCTCCTATTTATGATGATTATATTGATGAAAGTGGTTTCGGAGAGGTCATGACGTTATTTAGTGATGAATCCACTATTTCGGAAGAGGTTCCAATTGATTATGTGAACAAAGTTGCTATCTATGATGATTATTGTGATGACATGTATGCTATAAAGAATAGTGATAACCATGAAACTTGTCATCTTGATTTTAATTTTCAATTGGATTATGCCTCACATGATAGTTATTTTGTTGAGTTTGCTCCCACTATTATCCATGACAATAAATTTGCTTATGTGGAGAGTAATAAAATTTCTATGCTTATGCATCATGAAAATAATGCTTTATGTCATAGCTATATTGTTGAATTCATTCATAATGCTACTGAAAATTATTATGAGGTAGGAATATATGCTTGTAGGAATTGCAATAGTATCAAGTTTCCTCTCTATGTGTTGAAAATCTTGAAGATTTGCTTGTTTTACCTTCCTATGCAAGTTTATTATTGTTCCCATAAGTTGTTTTCTCACAAAATCCCTATGCATAGGAAGTGGGTTAGGCTTAAATGTGATAGTCATATTCTTCATGATGCTCTCTTTATGTTACAATTCTTATCTTTTATGTGAGCATCATTGAAATCATCATGCCTAGCTAGGGGCGTTAAACGATAGCGCTTGTTGGGAGGCAACCCAATCTTATTTTTGTTCTTTTCTTTTTGCTCCTGTTTAATAATAAATAATTAATCTAGACTCTGTTTAGATGTAGTTTTATGTTTTAATTAGTGTTTGTGCCAAGTAGAACCTTTGGGAAGACTTGGGTGAAGTCTTTGTGATCTTGCTGTAAAAAATAGAAACTTTAGCGCTCACGAGATTTGCTGCCATTTTTTACTGGAGAGTGCGATTAGGTTGATTCTTTTTGAAGATGATTAATAGACAAATTCCTCACGTCCACCAATTTATTTAAGAATTTTTTGAGTTCCATAAGTATACGTTTGATACAGATTACTACCGACTGTTCTGTTTTTGACAGATTCTGTTTTCTATGTGTTGTTTGCTTATTTTGATGAATCTATGAGTAGTATCGGAGGGTATGAACCATAGAGAAGTTGGAATACAGTAGATATTACACCAATATGAATTTAGAAAGAGTTCACAACAGTACCTAAGTGGTGATTTATTTTCTTATACTAACAGAGCTTACAAGTTTTTTGTTAAGTTTTGTGTTGTGAAATTTTCAAGTTTTGGGTAAAGATTCAATGGAATATGGAATAAGGAGTGGCAAGAGCCTAAGATTGGGGATGCCCAAGGCACCCCAAGGTAATATTCAAGGACAACCAAGAGCCTAAGCTTGGGGATGCCCCGGATGGCATCCCCTCTTTCGTCTTCGTTCATCGGTAACTTTACTTGAGGCTATATTTTTATTCACCACATGATATGTGTTTTGCTTGGAGCGTTGTTTTATTTTATTTTGTTTTGCTTGATGTTTGAATAAAATACCAAGATCTGAAATTATTAAATGTTAGAGATTCTTCACATAGTTGCATAATTATTCGACTACTCATTGATCTTCACTTATATCTTTTGGAGTAGTTTGTCATTTGCTCTAGTGCTTCACTTATATCCTTTTAGAGCACGGCGGTGGTTTTATTTTGAAGAAATAGATGAACTCTCATGCTTCACTTGTATCATTTTGAGAGTCTCTAAACAGCATGGTAGTTTGCATTGGTTATGAATTTAGTCCTAATATGTTAGACATCCGAGAGGGATATAATAAAAACTTTCATATAAGTGCATTGAATACTATGAGAACTTTGATACTTGGTAATTATTTTGAGATATGAAGATGGCAATATTAGAGTCATGCTAGTTGAGTAACTCTGAATTTGATAAATACTTTTGTTGAGGTTTCCTAGTCCCGTAGCATGCATGTATGATAACCGTTGTGTGACAAATTTGAAGCATGCGGTGTTTCTTTGATTGCCTTCCTTATGAGTGGCGGTCGGGGACGAGCGATGGTCTTTTACTACCAATCTATCCCCCTAGGAGCATGCGTGTAGTGCTTGGTTTTTGATGACTTGTAGATTTTTGCAATAAGTATGTGAGTTCTTTATGACTAATGTTGAGTCCATGGATTATATGCACTCTCACCCTTCCATCATTGCTAGCCTCTTCGGTACCGTGCATTGCCCTTTCTCACCTCGAGAGTTGGTGCAAACTTCGCCGGTGCATCCAAACCCCGTGATATGATACACTCTGTCACACATAAACCTCCTTATATCTTCCTCAAAACAACCACCATACCTACATATTATGGCATTTCCATAGCCATTCCGAGATATATTGCCATGCAACTCTCCACCGTTCCGTTCATCATGACACACATCATCATTGTCATATTGCCTTGCATGATCATGTAGTTGAAATCGTATTTGTGGCAAGGCCACCATGCATAATTTATCATACATGTCACTCTCGATTCATTGCCCATTCTGGTACACCGTCGGAGGCATGCATATAGAGTCATATTTTGTTCTAGTATCAAGTTGTAATCTTTGAGTTGTAAATAAATAGAAGTGTGATGATCATCATTAATAGAGCATTGTCCCAGAAAAAAAGGCCAAAAAAGGAAAGGCCAAATAAAAAATAAAAAAAGAAATGCCAAATAAAAAAAGAAAAAATATATAAAATAAGAAGGGACAGTTCTACTATCTTTTTTCCACACTTGTGCTTCAAAGTAGCACCATGATCTTCATGATAGAGAGTCTCTTGTTTTGTCACTTTCATATACTAGTGGGAATTTTTCATTATAGAACTTAGTTGTATATTCCAACAATGGGCTTCCTCAAATGCCCTAGGTCTTCGTGAGCAAGCAAGTTGGATGCACACACACTTAGTTTCTTTTGTTGAGATTTCATACATTTATAGCTCTAGTGCATCCGTTGCATGGCAATCCCTACTCCTCGCATTGACATCAATTTATGGGCATCTCCATAGCCCGTTGATTAGCCGCGTCAATGTGAGACTTTCTCCCTTTTTCTCTTCTCCACACAACCTCCATCATTATACTCTATTCCACCCATAGTGCTATATCCATGGCTCACGCTCATGTATTGCGTGAAAGTTGAAAAAAGTTTGAGATTACTAAAGTATGAAACAATTGCTTGGCTTGTCATCGGGGTTGTGCATGATGGGGGCATTTTTGTGTGACCAAAATGAAGCATAGCCAAACAATATGATTTTGTAGGGATAAGCTTTCTTTGGCCATGTTATTTTGAGAAGACATGACTACTTAGTTAGTATGCTTGAAGTATTATTATTTTTATGTCAATATTAAACTTTTGTCCTGAATCTTATGGATCTGAATATTCTTGCCACAATAAAGAGAATTACATAGATAAATATGTTAGGTAGCATTCCACATCAAAAATTCTGTTTTTATCATTTACCTACTCGAGGACGAGCAGGAATTAAGCTTGGGGATGCTTGATACGTCTCCAACGTATCTATAATTTTTTATTGTTCCATGCTATTATATTATCAACCTTGGATGTTTTATATGCATTTATATGCTATTTTATATGATTTTTGGGACTAACCTATTAACGTAGAGCCCAGTGCCAGTTTCTGTTTTTTCCTTGTTTTTCAGTATCGCAGAAAAGGAAAACCAAACGGAGTCCAATTGACCTGAAACTTCATGGAACTTATTTTTGGACCAGAAGAAGGACATGGAGTAAAAGAGTTGGGCCAGAAGAGTCCCGGGTTGCCCACGAGGGTGGGGGGCGCGCCCACCCCCCTAGACGTGCCTCCCTACCTCGTGGACAGCCCGGAGACCCCCCTGACTTGTTCTCGACGCCAAAACCTCTTATATATACTGAAACCTCCAGAACATAACCTAGATCGGGAGTTTCGTCGCCACAAGCCTCCGTAGCCACCAAAAACCAATCTAGACCCATTCCGGCACCCTGTCGGAGGGGGGAATCCCTCTCCAGTGGACATCTTCATCATCCCGGCGCTCTCCATGATGAGGAGGGAGTAGTTCACCCTTGGGGCTAAGGGCATGTACCAGTAGCTATGTGTTTGATCTCTCTCTCTCTCGTGTTCTTGATTCGGCACGATCTTGATGTATCTCGAGCTTTGCTATTATAGTTGGATCTTATGATGTTTCTCCCCCTCTACTCTCTTGTGATGGATTGAGTTTTCCCTTTGAAGTTATCTTATCAGATTGAGTCTTTAAGGATTTGAGAACACTTGGTGTATGTCTTGCATGTGCTTATCTGTGGTGACAATGGGATATCACGTGATCCATTTGATGTATGTTTTGGTGATCAACTTGCGAGTTCCGTGACCTCGTGAACTTATGCATAGGGGTTGGCACATGTTTTCGTCTTGACTCTCCGGTAGAAACTTTGGGGCACTCTCTGAAGTTCTTTGTGTTGGTTGAATAGATGAATCTGAGATTGTGTGATGCATATCGTATAATCATACCCACAGATACTTGAGGTGACATTGGAGTATCTAGGTGACATTAGGGTTTTGGTTGATTTGTTTCTTAAGATGTTAGTCTAGTACGAACTCTATGATAGATTGAACGGAAAGAATAGCTTCGTGTTATTTTACTACGGACTCTTGAATAGATCGATCAGAAAGAATAACTTTGAGGTGGTTTCGTACCCTACAATAATCTCTTCGTTTGTTCTCCGCTATTAGTGACTTTGGAGTGACTCTTTGTTGCATGTTGAGGGATAGTTATATGATCCAATTATGTTATTATTGTTGAGAGAACTTGCACTAGTGAAAGTATGAACCCTAGGCCTTGTTTCCTAGTATTGCAATACCATTTACGATCACTTTTATCATTAGCTACCTTGCTGTTTTTATATTTTTGGATTACAAAAACCTATATCTACCATCCATATTGCACTTGTATCACCATCTCTTCGCTGAACTAGTGCACCTATACAATTTACCATTGTATTGGGTGTGTTGGGGACACAAGAGACTCTTTGTTATTTGGTTGCAGTGTTGTTTGAGAGAGACCATCTTCATCCTACACCTCCCACGGATTGATAAACCTTAGGTCATCCACTTGATGGAAATTTGCTACTGTCCTACAAACCTCTACACTTGGAGGCCCAACAACATCTACAAGAAGAAGGTTGTGTAGTAGACATCACGGCTCCAGCCCCATCATCTTGGCGCGGGCGCCATTGTGCAGCTTTCAGGCTTCGTCACCCTCTACGGGGGTACCTGGGGGTCGAGCCCTCCATCGATCTCTGGGTGCACTTCTTCTCTTTGAAGCAGCTGGGGCCGAGGGCCGGGGAGATGTCCGACTGCGGGGCCGCCGTAATCTCCAAGCGGTCGGTGATACGTCTCCAACGTATCTATAATTTTTGATTGCTCCATGCTATATTATCTACTGTTTTGGACTATATTGGGCTTTATTTTCCACTTTTATATTATTTTTGGGACTAACCTATTAACCGGAGGCCCAGCCCAAAATTGTTGTTTTTTTGCCTATTTTAGTGTTTCACATAAACGGAATATCAAACGGAGTCCAAACGGAATAAAATCTTCGGGAACGTGATTTTCTCACCGAACGTGATCCAGGAGACTTGGACCCAGCTCCAAGGAACAAAAGAGGCGGTCACGAGGGTGCCCCCCCAGGGCGCGCCCCCTGCCTCGTGGGCCCCTTGTTGCTCCTCCGGCGTACTTCTTCCTCCTATATATACACACGTACCCCCAAACGATCAGAATAGGAGCCAAAAACCTAATTCCACCGCCGCAACTTTCTATATCCACGAGATCCCATCTTGGGGCCTGTTCCGGAGCTCCGCCAGAAGAGGGCCGTCATCACGGGGGGCTTCTACATCATCATAGCCTCTCTGATGAAGTGTGAGTAGTTTACCTAAGACCTTCGGGTCCATAGTTAGTACCTAGATGGCTTCTTCTCTCTCTTTGAATCTCAATACAAAGTTCTCCCCCTCTCTTGTGGAGATCTATTCAATGTAATCTTCTTTTTGCGGTGTGTTTGTTGAGACTGATGAATTGTGGGTTTATGATCAAGTCTATCTATGAATAATATTTGAATCTTCTCTGAATTCTTTTATGTATGATTGGTTATCTTTGCAAGTCTCTTCGAATTATCCGTTTGGTTTGGCCAACTAGATTGGTAGTTCTTGCCATGGGAGAAGTGCTTAGCTTTGGGTTCGATCTTGCGGTGTCCTTACCCAGTGACAGAAGGGGCAGCAAGGCACGTATTGTATCGTTGCCATCGAGGATAACAAGATGGGTTTTATTTCATATTGCATGAATTTATCTCTCTACATCATGTCATCTTGCTTAAGGCGTTACTCTGTTTTTCACTTAATACTCTAGATGCATGCTGGATAGCGGTCGATGAGTGGAGTAATAGTAGTAGATGCAGAATCGTTTCGATCTACTTGTCACGGACGTGATGCCTATATACATGATCATGCCTAGATATTCTCATAACTATGCTCAATTATGTCAATTGCTCAACAGTAATTTGTTCACCCACCGTAGAATACTTATGCTCTTGAGAGAAGCCACTAGTGAAACCTATGGCCCCCGGGTCTATTCTCATCATATCAATCTCCATCACTTTAATCTTGCTTTGCTTTTACTTTTTACTTTGCATCTTTATACCAAAAATACCAAAAATATTATATTTATCATATCTCACTCTCGTAAGTGACCGTGAAGGGATTGTGAAAGGATCGAGAAGAGGTGTCTAGAGGGGGGTGATTAGACACTAAGTGCCAAAAGTTGCAGTTTTTAATATTCTTAAGTTTAAGTGGAGTTTAAGCACAAGTTTAACAAACACAATACATATCAAGCAAGCATGCAATGAGTATATGAGCTGCGAAAAGTAAAGCATGCAACTTGCAAGAATGTAAAGAGAAGGGTTTGGAGTATTCAAACGCAATTGGAGACACGGATGTTTTTGTCGTGGTTCCGATAGGTGGTGCTACCGTACATCCACGTTGATGGAGACTTCAACCCACGGAGGGTAACGGTCGCGCGAGTCCATGGAGGGCTCCACCCACGAAGGGTCCACGAAGAAGCAACCTTGTCTATTCCATCACGGCCGTCGCCCACGAAGGACTTGCCTCACTAGCGGTAGATCTTCACGAAGTAGGCGATCTCCTTGCCCTTACAAACTCCTTGGTTCAACTCCACAATCTTGTTGGAGGCTCCCAAGTGACACCTAGCCAATCTAGGAGACACCACTCTCCAAGAAGTAACAAATGGTGTGTTGATGATGAACTCCTTTCTCTTGTGCTTCAAATGATAGTATCCCCAACACTCAACTCTCTCTCTCTCTCACAGGATTTGGATTTGGTGGAAAGAAGATTTGAGTGGAAAGCAACTTGGGGAAGGCTAGAGATCAAGATTCATATGGTTGGAATGGAATATCTTGACCTCAACACAAGTGTAGGTGGTTCTCTCTTAGAAAATGTGTATAGGAAGCGTAGGTATGTTCTGATGGCTCTCTCCATGAATGAAGAGTGGGTGGAGGGGTATATATAGCCTCCACACAAAATCTAACCGTTACACACAATTTGCCAAACTCGGTGGGACCGAATGGTTAAACTCGGTCGGACTGATTCAGCAAACCTAGTGACCGTTAGGATTTTCGGTGGGACTGAGATGCAACTCAGTAGGAATGATATGGTTAGGGTTAGGCCATAACGTAATCTCGGTGTGACCGATTACACAAACTCGGTGGGACCGATTTTGGTAATAAGCTAACCAGAGAGTTGGTCAGGTAAACTCGGTGGGACCGATTCGCTCATCTCGGTGAGATTGAAATGTTACAAAAGGGAAACAGAGAGTTTACATTGCAATCTCGGTGGGACCGATCGCTCATCTCAGTAAGACCGAAACGTTACGAAGGGAAACAGAGAGATTACAATCCCATCTCGGTGAGACCGAGATCCCTATTGGTGAGACCAATTTGCTAGGGTTTGTGGCAGTGGCTATGACATTTGAAACTCGGTGGCGCCGGATAGAAAGAATCGGTGGGGCCGAGTTTGACTTTTGGTTTAGGTCATATGTGGATGTGGGAAGGTAGTTGAGGGTTTTGGAGCATATCACTAAGCACTTTGAGCAAGCAAGCCATTAAGCAACACCTCATCCCCTCTTGATAGTATTGGCTTTTCCTATAGACTCAATGTGATCTTAGATCACTAAAATAGAAAATGTAGAGTCTTGATCTTGAAGCTTGAGCCAATCCTTTGTCCTTAGCATCTTGAAGGGGTTCCACATCCTCTAGTCCATGCCACTCCATTGTTGAACTTATCTGAAACATACTAGGTAAAAGTGTTAGTCCAACAAGAGATATGTTGACATTAATTACCAAAACCACCCAGGGAGCACTTGTGCTTTCAATCTCCCCCTTTTTGGTAATTGATGACAACATACATCAAAGCTTTAGATAAAGATATAGAGAATAGCAAGTAAAGCTTTGGAAAGACATGTAACATGCATAGGCTCCCCCTACATGTATGCAATCATGTGAATATTGAATATAGGAGCATGTGAATGCGTAAACATGACAGAGTAAGCAATGTGTTACATGTATCTTGGCTATATGCATCAGAGCAAATGATGTGAATGTGAGAAATGTACCTTCATGCTCATGAGTCCTTCTTGCAAACAGTATGTACATCAGCAAGAACTTCTCATTCACATGACTGTGATGCATATACTTACCTTGTGGTCTTGAGTTGGCTTAGGATGGGATGAACCTGCGCAAACAAGGTTAAATAACACAGATACACCTACTGACCAGAGCAAGCAAGAGAAACCACAAGAGAACCAAGACTGGGATGACATGTAGAGTGAGTACTAAGTACCACATTGGATATAGACATGTCCCCAAAGGTAAAGATATGCAATAAAATCAGAGATTTCCTTCCCTTAGATGTCTTGCTCCCCCTGAATCTGCATGGGATATTGGGAGAAGATAGGGAACAGAAAATCAGAGCAACAAAAAGGAAACAACAGAGCTTGAGCTAAAGCAAGCAACCAAACATGTCTTTCCCCTCTTAAAGACATGTGACATCTCTCCTCTTGAACACCAAGCATCTGGGGTCTTTGATGATTTTACTTTCTCCTAGTTGAGAAACTCTCTCCCCCTGAGTATTCTCTCTTTCTCCCCCTATAGGAATGATTAAGCTTTGATGTGATCTCTCTCCCCCCCTTTGACATCAATTTCCAAGAAGGGCTCTTCTGGACATGTGATACAAATGGGTTGGTCCTTGAGTCACAGAGCAAAGCAGCATGTCTAATATGATGCTGGTAGAGGACAAGAATCATTGAGTGGACCTGGAGCAAACAGAAATCAGGAATAAGTGGCAAGTTGGTTTTCCTGTGATGGATCGGTGACTCCGAGTTGTGTGCTTCGGTTGCACCGAAAGATTTCGGTTGGGCCGAAGAGAACAAACCGGTGTGACCGAGTTCATCAGAGTGAAACCACTTGTCACCTCAGTTCACTAGAAAAGTAAGATCTCACAAGGATATGCAAGGAATTTACTGAAAGATTTGCAATGAATTGGATGCAGAAAATGCAGAACAAAAAGGAAAGAAAAGAAACTAAAAGTTCTAGATGAAGTTTTTTTTGAAAAGGGAAACAAATATGCAAGAGACAAAAGCACGGAGAGACACACGAGAACTTCATCTAGAGATGGTCGGCGACAAAGTCACCTATGTTAGAGTATATTGACTTAGGAGTCAAGTGAGAGCACTTCATCATAGGTCATACTCATCGTTTAAGCTCAAAATGGGGTTACCATTTTTCGTTTAAGCCTTTTGATGTATTCACATCTTGTCGAGTTGCTTTGACTCATGACTTGGAGTAAAGCTTCTCTAAGATGGAATAACATACCTTGGGTGGTGGTGTTGATCTTGCTCATGTAGTTGAACTTGTGCGGGTTGGTCAAGGTTGATGTAGTTCATCAAGGATTGGGAGCACTACTTGGAGTTTGAGTTCATGTACCTACATGGGTTAGCTTTGCAAGGAAGAGCACTTGTGTATCCAAAATGACAATCATGAGACTCAACATAGAATTTTCCAAAGGATATGTTTGAATGGTTTCGTGCTTCCTTGTCTTCAACCACCATTGTGTAGAGACTTGGTGATGTAGAGATTGCTCAAGATGTGAGTGAGTTGCAATCTCATAGATTTAGATTCAACCAAGTACCTACACGGGTTAGATAACATGCAAGGTACAAATATATCCAAGACATATGAATAGCATCATAAGAGAAATATCGAGGATTAGTCATAGGCTCATGCCCCGCATGTATCAAATGGAGTTCCTACTCCAAGTTTGAAGCATCAATGATGTTCAATTCACCTCTCAACCTGCAAAACACTTTCTCATCAAGTGGTTTAGTGAATATATCTGCCAGTTGCTTATCGGTGTGAACGTGCTTAAGGCTAATGTCCCCTTTTGCAACATGATCTCGAATGAAATGATGACGAACTTCAATATACTTAGTTCGAGAATGTTGCATGGGATTGTGAGCAATCTTAATAGCACTTTCATTGTCACATAGCAATGGAACATGTTTCACATATATCCCATAATCTTTAAGAGTTTGGGTCATCCAAAGTATTTGAGCACAACATGAACCAACGGCAATGTATTCCGCTTCGGCGGTGGATAAGGATACGAGTTTTGTTTCTTGGAAGACCAAGACACAAGAGATCTACCAAGGAATTGACAAGTACCTGAAGTGGATTTTATATCAACCTTGTCTCTGGCATAGTCCGAATCGGAGTAGCGAACAAGATCAAAAGAGGACCTCTTGGGATACCAAATGCCAAAATCTGGTGAATGGATTAGGTATCTCACTATCCTTTTCATAGCCTTAAGATGACACTCTTTAGGAGCAACTTGATATCGTGCACACATGCACACACTTAGCATAATATCGGGACGAGAGGCACATAGATATAACAATGAACCAATCATAGAGCGATAAACCTTTTGATCAACCGGTTCACCATCTTTGGTTAAATCAAGATGTCCACTAGTAGGCATGGGTGTAGTCATACCTTTGCATTCTTGCATATTGAACTTCTTGAATAAGTCATTGGTGTACTTCGTTTGAGAGACAAAGGTACCTTCCTTAGTTTGCTTGATTTGCAAACCGAGAAAGAATTTGAGTTCACTCATCATAGACATCTCAAACTTCTCCGGCATTAGCTTTCCAAACTTCTCACTAAAATGAGGGTTAGTTGAACCAAATATGATATCATCAACATAAATTTGGCACACAAATAGTTCTCCATTAACCCTTTTAGTAAAAAGAGTAGAATCAATTTTACCAATTTCAAAGCCTTTTTCAATAAGGAACTTGGTCAAGCATTTATACCATGCTCTAGGAGCTTGTTTAAGACCATAAAGGGCTTTGTGAAGTTTGTAAACATGATTAGGTTTCTTAGGATTGACGAAGCCGGGAGGTTGCTTAACATAAACTTCTTCCTTAATTTTGCCATTTAGAAAAGCACTTTTAATGTCCATTTGGTACAAGGTGATATCATGGTGATTAGCATAAGCAAGTAAGATGCGAATGGACTCAAGTCTAGCAACGGGAGCATATGTCTCACCATAGTCCATACCTTCAACTTGTGTGTAGCCTTGGGCGACGAGACGTGATTTGTTGCGAACCACTTGTCCATCTTCATCTTGCTTGTTGCGAAACACCCATTTGGTACCAATGATGTTGTGGTTGTTGTCGGGCTTCTCGACCAATGTCCACACTTGATTTCTCTCAAAGTTGTGTAGCTCTTCATGCATAGCGTTTATCCAGTCCGGATCCTCCAATGCTTCTTCAACCTTCATAGGTTCAATGCTACAGATGAATGAGTAATGTTCACAAAAGTTAGCTAAATGAGTTTTAGAGCGAGTGATTCTCCCGGTTTGGATATCATTATAGATTTGCTCGACGGGATGATCCTTAGCAATTCTTGCTCGAACTCATGAAATCTTTTGCTTGGGTCGGGGTGAAACATCCTCTTCATCTTGTGCTTCTTCTTGGCCTTCTTCATTGTTGATGTTGTCGTTCTCTTGTCATGGTGGAGAAGGAGGTTGTTGATGTTCATCTTGGTGCGCTTCCTCGTTTTTTTCATCTTGGCGTGTCCCACTTGTGGATGCTTCCGTATCAACTCTTGGTTCACCTTATCGTGAGGTAGAAGCTTCCACTTGGACGGACGAGGTACTCTCCTTCACTTCCTTTGGACGAATCTTTCCAATGGACAAGTCTTGAATTGCTTCCGAAGGGTCTTTGCCTCCTACATCAATTGGCAATTGCTCTACTTGCGAGCCGTTAGATTCATCAAACTTCACATCTACCATCTCTTCAACCTTTCGGGTGAAATTGTTGTAGACACGGTAAGTGTGAGAGTTTGAGCCATAACCAAGTAGGAAACCTTCATAAGATTTAGGAGCAAATTTAGAATGACGATGCTTATCAAGAATGTAGCACTTTGAGCCGAATACTCGAAAGTATCCAACTTGGGGTTTGTTACCGGTGAGGAGCTCGTATGTCGTCTTGCCGAGTAGCTTGTGAAGATACAAGCGATTTGTTGCATGACAAGCTATCTCAACCGCTTCCCCCCAAAAGTGCTTTGGCGTTTTGTACTCATCAAGCATCATTCTTGCCATCTCGATAAGAGTCCGGTTCTTCCTTTCAACAACTCCATTTTGTTGAGGTGTGTATGTAGCCGAGAACTCGTGTGAAATCCCTTCTTCGTCAAGAAAGGTGTCCACATTTGCGTTCTTGAACTCCATTCTATGTCGCTCCGAACCTTCTTGATCTTCACGTCAAACTGATTTTGGGCCTTCCTAGCAAAGTTTTTGAAGATCTTTTGGACCTGTGATTTGTCATCAAGAAAGAACACCCACGTAAATCTTGAAAAATCATCAACTATGACTAGACCAAATGAGTTACCACCGAGACTCTTGTAGGCATGTGGACCAAAGAGATCCATGTGAAGTAGCTCGAGTGGTCTTCTTGTGGTCATGATGTTCTTTGCGTGGTGACTTCCTCCAACTTGTTTCCTTGCTTGACAAGCACTACAAAGTCTATCCTTGTCAAATATGACATCTTTTATTCCAAGGATATGATCACCTTTAATAAGCTTATCAAGATTTCGCATACCAACATGACCTAGTCTTCTATGCCACAACCAGCCTTTAGAAGATTTGGTAATTAAGCAAGTTCTAGGTTGAGCCTTTTTAGTGAAATCAACAATGTAAAGATCTCCTCTACGTATACCGGTAAAGACCATTTTATGATTGTCTCTACGAAACACTTGGCAATCTACTTCAGTGAATAGGACATTGAAACCGAAATCCGCAAGTCTAGAAACTGAAAGTAAATTGTATCCAAGGGATTCAACGAGCATGACATTTTGTATGGAGCTATCATGTGAGATGGCCACCTTACCAAGGCCAACCACCTTACCCTTTGAATTATCACCAAAAGTGACATATTTTCGAGGGCCGTCGTTTTCAGCAAGCTCACGGAACATATCTTTATCTCTGGTCATATGATCAGTACATCCACTATCAAGGACCCATTCCTTTCCTCCAGCCATGTAGCCGCGAAGATTTGCCATAAGACCAAAATGCCTCATTGCATCGTCAAGATCATAGTCACTATCATCATCTTCATCATAGTATCCATGTTCAACATCATCTTGTGATTGATCAATTCCTAGAGAGGGTAATTCATTAGATAAATGATCATCACAATGTTTACCTTTATGAATTCTAATAGCTTCGGATATGATATCGCTAATGATTCCAACATTTCCTTTAGCACGCATGAGATTGGTAAACTCAAATAGACAATCACCAAAGCTAGGATCACTAGAGTTTATCTTACTCAAGGCAATAGACTTATGGAGAATTTCGTCTAAATTTTTCAAGGAATAATCTGGAAATCATTCCTCAAGAAATCTCCATATGGTGTAGGCACACTTGAGAGTAGGCAAACATCTAATCAAGTTTCTAGGCAAGCCTCTAATGATGAGCTCAACAGTTCTAAGATTGTGAATCATGTCAATATCTTCATCTAGGGTAGGGTGCAAAGGATCAACATGAGGTGCACAAGGGCTAGTAATGTACTTGTTCAAATGACATTCATTGAAAATCTCAAGCATTTCATTTTTCCACTCATGAAAATACTCTCCATCAAGAATAGGCACTCTATGTCTAAGACTCCCCAAAGTAGACACATCCATCTTCCCCCAATGGTGTTTAAACCAAGGCAATGGAGACCAATGCTCTGATACCAATTGAAAGGAACAAGAAGAGGTGTCTAGAGGGGGGTGATTAGACACTAAGTGCCAAAAGTTGCAGTTTTTAATATTCTTAAGTTTAAGTGGAGTTTAAGCACAAGTTTAACAAACACAATACATATCAAGCAAGCATGCAATGAGTATATGAGCAGCAAAAAGTAAAGCATGCAACTTGCAAGAATGTAAAGACAAGGGTTTGGAGTATTCAAACGCAATTGGAGACACGGATGTTTTTGTCGTGGTTCCGATAGGTGGTGCTATCGTACATCCACGTTGATGGAGACTTCAACCCACGGAGGGTAACGGTCGCGCGAGTCCACGGAGGGCTCCACCCATGAAGGGTCCACGAAGAAGCAACCTTGTCTATTCCATCATGGTCGTCGCCCATGAAGGACTTGCCTCACTAGCGGTAGATCTTCATGAAGTAGGCGATCTCCTTGCCCTTACAAACTCCTTGGTTCAACTCCACAATCTTGTTGGAGGCTCCCAAGTGACACCTAGCCAATCTAGGAGACACCACTCTCCAAGAAGTAACAAATGGTTTGTTGATGATGAACTCCTTGCTCTTGTGCTTCAAATGATAGTCTCCCCAACACTCAACTCTCACAGGATTTGGATTTGGTGGAAAGAAGATTTGAGTGGAAAGCAACTTGGTGAAGGCTAGAGATCAAGATTCATATGGTCGGAATGGAATATCTTGACCTCAACACAAGTGTAGGTGGTTCTCTCTCAGAAAATGTGTATAGGAAGTGTAGGTATGTTCTGATGGCTCTCTCCATGAATGAAGAGTGGGTGGAGGGGTATATATAGCCTCCACACAAAATCTAACCGTTACACACAATTTGCCAAACTTGGTGGGACCGAATGGTTAAACTCGGTCGGACCGATTTAGCAAACCTAGTGACCGTTAGGATTTTCGGTGGGACTGAGATGCAACTCGGTAGGACCGATATGGTTAGGGTTAGGGCATAATGTAATCTCGGTGTGACCGATTACACAAACTCGGTGGGACCGATTTTGGTAATAAGCTAACCAAAGAGTTGGTCAGGTAAACTCGGTGGGACCGATTCGCTCATCTCGGTGAGACCGAAATGTTACAAAAGGGAAACAGAGAGTTTACATTGCAATCTCGGTGGGACCGATCGCTCATCTCGGTAAGACCGAAATGTTACTAAGGGAAACAGAGATATTACAATCCCATCTCGGTGAGACCGAGATCCCTATCGGTGAGACCGATTTGCTAGGGTTTGTGGCAGTGGCTATGACATTTGAAACTCGGTGGCGCCGGATAGAAAGAATCGGTGGGGCCGAGTTTGACTTTTGGTTTAGGTCATATGTGGATGTGGGAAGGTAGTTGAGGGTTTTGGAGCATATCACTAAGCACTTTGAGCAAGCAAGCAATTAAGCAACACCTCATCCCCTCTTGATATTATTGGCTTTTCCTATAGACTCAATGTGGTCTTGGATCACTAAAATAGAAAATGTAGAGTCTTGATCTTGAAGCTTGAGCCAATCCTTTGTCCTTAGCATCTTGAAGGGGTTCCACATCCTCTAGTCCATGCCACTCCATTGTTGAACTTATTTGAAACATACTAGGTAAAAGTGTTAGTCCAACAAGAGATATGTTGACATTAATTACCAAAACCATCCCAGGGAGCACTTGTGCTTTCAGATTGACAACCCCTAATCATGTTGGTTGCGAGTAGCTATCGCTTTGTGCAGGTACAAGGGACTTGAGCATGGCCTCCTACTGGATTGATACCTTGGTTCTCGAAAACTGAGGGAAATACTTACCTACTCTACTGCATCATCCCTTCCTCTTCGGGGAAAACCAACGCAAGCTCAAGACGTAGCAAGAAGGATTTCTGGCGCCGCTGCCGGGGAGTCTACACAAAAAGTCAACATACCAAGTACCCATCACAATCCCTATCTCTCGCATTACATTATTTGCCATTTGCCTCTCGTTTTCCTCTCCCCCAATTCACCCTTGCCGTTTTATTTGCCCCCTCTCTCTCTATCCTCCCTCTCTATTTGCTTTTTTTGCCCGTTTGCTTTTGTTTGCTTGTGTGCTAGTTTGCTTGTTTGTCGCGATGGCTCAACCGAGATTTGGTGATCTTCACCTAAAAGGTTGGAGGAGATCGAAAACAACGTTAGGAAGTTTATGGTTTTGCAATTTGAGCATAATAATTTCTTTAGAAACAAGCTTAAAGAACAAAAAAGTTTTATGAGTTATATGAATAAAGAGCTTGATGATATGTCTAAAGAATTTGATTGTATAAGATCCCAAATTGCTCGTCTAGAAAAGATGACTGCTGAAATTTCGGATATGCAAGCCACCTTAGTCAATAAGATGGCCGCTAAACCGAATGCCTATGAAAATCAAGATAAAGATCTAAAAGTTATTGATGTATCTCCTATTAAATCTTTTTTTTGCAATATGAATCTTGATGAAACTGAATATGATCTTCCTTTACCTAGAAGGCGTTCTAAAAATTCGGAGTATTTAGATCTTAATGATGAAATTGATGAAAGTGGGATTGAAAGAAATAAAAATCTAGATGTTGCTAAACCCACTATATTGGATTTAAAGGAATTTAATTATGAAAGTTGCTCTTTAATTGATTGTATTTCCTTGTTGCAATCCATGCTAAATTCTCCACATGCTTATAGTCAAAATAAAGCCTTCACCAAACATATTGTTGATGCCTTGATGCAATCTTATGAAGAAAAACTTGAGTTGAAAGTTTCTATCCCTAGAAAACTCTATGATGAGTGGGAACCAACTATTAAAATTAAAATTAAAGATCATGAGTTCTATGCTTTGTGTGATTTGGATGCTAGTGTCTCTACTATTCCCAAAACTTTGTGTGATTTGCTAGATTTCCGTAATTTTGATGATTGCTCTCTAAACTTGCATCTTGCAGATTCCACTATTAAGAAACCTATGGGAAGGATTAATGATGTTCTTATTGTTGCAAATAGGAATTATGTGCCCGTAGATTTCATTGTTCTTGATATAGATTGCAATCCTTCTTGCCCTATTATTCTTGGTAGACCTTTCCTTAGAACGGTTGGTGCGATTATTGATATGAAGGAAGGGAATATTAGATTTCAATTTCCATTAAAAAAGGGCATGGAACACTTTCCAAGAAATAAAATAAAATTACCATATGAAACTATCATGAGAGCCACTTATGGATTGCCTACCAAAGATGGCAATACCTAGATCTATCCTCGCTTTTATGCCTAGCTAGGGGCGTTAAACGATAGCGCTTGTTGGGAGGCAACCCAATTTTATTTTTATTCCTTGCTTTTTGCTCCTGCTTAGTAATAAATAAATTATTTAGCATATGTTTTGGTTGGGTTTTTTGTGTTTAATTAGTGTTTGTGCCAAGTAGAACCGTTGGGAAGACTTGGGGAAAGTCTTGTTGAACTTGCTGTAAAAAACAGAAACTTTAGCGCTCACGAGAACTGCTGTCATTTTTATTTGAAGAGTTCTTTTAGTTAATTCTTTTTTCAGATGATTAATAGATAAATTACTCGCGTCCAGAAATTTATTTTAGAATTTTTGGGGTTCCAGCTCTTGCGCTAGCTACAGATTACTACAGACTGTTCTGTTTTTGACAGATTCTGTTTTTCGTGTGTTGTTTGCTTATTTTGATGAATCTATGGCTAGTAAAATAGTTTATAATCCATAGAGAAGTTGGAATACAGTAGGTTTAACACCAATATAAATAAACAATGAGTTCATTACAGTACCTTGAAGTGGTCTTTTGTTTTCTTTCACTAACGGAGCTCACGAGTTTTCTATTTTGAGTTTTGTGTTGTGAAGTTTTCAAGTTTTGGGTGAATTCTTTTGATGGATCATGGAACAAGGAGTGGAAAGAGCCTAAGCTTGGGGATTCCCATGGCACCCCCAAGATAATCCAAGGACACCAAAAAGTCAAAGCTTGGGGATGCCCCGGAAGGCATCCCCTTTTTCGTCCACTTCCATCGGTAATTTACTTGGAGCTATATTTTTATTCACCAACATGATATTGTTTTGCTTGGAGCGTCTTGTATTATTTATGTCTTTGTGTCTTAGTATGCCAAAATCATCCTTGCTGTACACACCTTTTGAGAGAGCCATACATGAACTAAAATTTGATAGAATACTCTATGTGCTTCACTTATATCTTTTGAGCTAAGTAGTTTTGCTCTATATGCTTCACTTATATCTTTTGAGCGTTGTAATTTTGCTCTATGTGCTTCACTTATATCTTTTGAGCTAGATAATTTTTCTCTATGTGCTTCACTTATATCTTTTGAGCGTTATAATTTTTCTCTATGTGCTTCACTTAGATCTTTTAGAGCACGGTGGTGGATTTGTTTTAAAGAAACTATTGATCTCTCATGCTTCACTTAAATTATTTTGAGAGTCTCTTAATAGCATGGTAATTTGCTTAATAATAATATGCTTGGTATTCAAGATTTGTGAAACTTTCTTTTGAGTGTGTTGAATACTAAGAAAAGATTGAAGCGTGATAATTGTTTTGAGATATGGAGGTGATAATATTAAAGTCATACTAGTTGAGTAGTTGTGAATTTAAAGAATACTTGTGTTAAAGTTTGTGATTCCCGTAGCATGCACGTATGGTGAACCGTTATGTAATGAAGTCGGAGCATGATTTATTTATTGATTGTCTTCCTTATGAGTGGCGGTCGGGGACGAGCGATGGTCTTTTCCTACCAATCTATCCCCCTAGGAGCATGCGCGTAATACTTTGCTTTGATAACTTCTAGATTTTTGCAATAAGTATATGAGTTCTTTATGACTAATGTTGAGTCCATGGATTATACGCACTCTCACCCTTCCACCTTTGCTAGCCTCTCTAATACCGCGCACCTTTCGCCGGTATCATATACCTTCTTCAAAACAGCCACCATACCTACCTATTATGGCATTTCCATAGCCACTCCGAGATATATTTCCATGCAACTTTCCACCATCTAGTTCATCATGACACATTCATCATTGTCATATTGCTTAGCATGATCATGTAGTTGACATAGTATTTGTGGCAAAGCCATCGTTCATAATTTCTTCATACTTGTCACTCTTGATTCATTGCATATCCCGGTACACCGCCGGAGGCATTCATATAGAGTCATACCTTGTTTTAGAATCAAGTTGTAATCATTGAGTTGTAAATAAATAAAAGTATGATGATCATCATTCAATATAGCATTGTCCCAAATAAAAAAGAGAGAGAAATGCCAAAGAAAAAAAGAGAAGGCCCAAAAAATAAAAAATAAAATAAAAAGGGGCAATGCTACTATCCTTTTCCACACTTGTGCTTCAAAGTAGCACCATGATATAGCGAGTCTCATATATTGTGCTTCAAAGTAGCACCATGTTCCTCGCCTAGAGAGTCTCATATGTTGTCACTTTCATATACTAGTGGGAATTTTTCATTATAGAACTTGGCTTGTATATTCCAATGATGGGCTTCCTCAAAATTGCCCTAGGTCTTCGTGAGCAAGCAAGTTGGATGCACACCCACTAGTTTCTTTTGTTGAGCTTTCATACATTTATAGCTCTAGTGCATCCGTTGCATGGCAATCCCTACTCACTCACATCGATATCTATTGATGGGCATCTCCATAGCCCATTGATACGCCTAGTTGATGTGAGACTATCTTCCCCTCCTTTTTGTCTTCTCCACAACCACCATTCTATTCCACATATAGTGCTATATCCATGGCTCACGCTCATGTATTGCGTGAAGATTGAAAAAGTTTTGAAAAGGTTAGAGTATGAAACAATTGCTTGGCTTGTCATCGGGGTTGTGCATGATTTAAATACTTTGTGTGGTGAAGATGGAGCATAGCCAGACTATATGATTTTGTAGGGATAACTTTCTTTGGCCATGTTATTTTGAGAAGACATAATTGCTTTGTTAGTATGCTTGAAGTATTATTATTTTTATGTCAATATAAACTTTTGTCTTGAATCTTTCTAATCTGAATATTCATACCACAATTAAGAAGATTTGCATTGAAATTATGCCAAGTAGCACTCCACATCAAAAATTCTCTTTTTATCATTTACCTACTCGAGGACGAGCAGGAATTAAGCTTGGGGATGCCTGATACGTCTCCAACGTATCTATAATTTTTGATTGCTCCATGCTATATTATCTACTGTTTTGGACTATGTTGGGCTTTATTTTCCACTTTTATATTATTTTTGGGACTAACCTATTAACCGGAGGCCCAACCCAGAATTGATGTTTTTTGCCTATTTCAGTGTTTCAGATAAACGGAATATCAAACTGTGACGCCCCCGATTTGACCGTACACTAATCATGCACGCAAATGTGTACGATCAAGATCAGGGACTCACGGGAAGATATCACAACACAACTCTACAAATAAAATAAGTCATACAAGCATCATAATACAAGCCAGGGGCCTCGAGGGCTCGAATACAAGTGCTCGATCATAGACGAGTCAGCGGAAGCAACAATATCTGAGTACAGACATAAGTTAAACAAGTGTGCCTTAAGAAGGCTAGCACAAACTGGGATACAGATCGAAAGAGGCGCAGGCCTCCTGCCTGGGATCCTCCTAACTACTCCAGGTCGTCGTCAGCGGGCAGCACGTAGTAGTAGGCACCTCCGGTGTAGTAGGGGTCGTCGTCGACGGTGGCGTCTGGCTCCTGGACTCCAGCATCTAGTTGCGACAACCAGAAAGAAAGGAAAGGGGGAAAAGGGGGGAGAAAGCAACCGTGAGTACTCATCCAAAGTACTCGCAAGCAAGGAACTACACTACATATGCATGGGTATATGTGTAAGGAGGCCATATCAGTGGACTGAACTGCAGAATGCCAGAATAAGAGGGGGATAGCTAATCCTATCGAAGACTACGCTTCTGGCAGCCTCCGCCTCGCAGCATGTAGAAGAGAGTAGATTGAAGTCCTCCAAGTAGCATCTCCAAGTAGCATCTCCAAGTAGCATCTCCAAGTAGCATCGCATAGCATAAACCTACCCGGCGATCCTCTCCTCGTCGCCCTGCGGAAAAGCGATCACCGGGTTGTCTGTGGAACTTTGAAGGGTGTGTTTTATTAAGTATCCGGTTCTAGTTGTCATAAGGTCAAGGTACAACTCCAAGTCGTCCTGTTACCGAAGATCACGGCTATTCGAATAGATTAACTTCCCTACAGGGGTGCACCACATAACCCAACACGCTCGATCCCATTTGGCCGGACACACTTTCCTGGGTCATGCCCGGCCTCGAAAGATCAACACGTCGCAGCCCCACCTAGGCAAAACAGAGAGGCCAGCACGCCGGTCTAAACCTAAGCGCACAGGGGTCTGGGCCCATCGCCCATAGCACACCTGCACGTTGCGAGGGCGGCCGGAAGCAGAACTAGCCCCCTTAATACAAGAGCAGGCTTACGTTCCAATCCGGCGCGCGCCGCTCCGTCACTGACGTCTGAAGTGCTTCGGCTGATACCACGACGTCGGGATACCCATAACTACTCCCACGTAGATGGTTAGTGCGTATAGGCTCATAGCCGACTTAGATCAAATACCAAGATCTCGTTAAGCGTGTTAAGTATCCGCGAACGCCGAACAGGGCCAGGCCCACCTGTCTCCTAGGTGGTCTCAACCTGCCCTGTCGCTCCGCCACAAAGTAACAGTCGAGGGCCGTCGGGAACCCAGGCCCACCTCTACCGGGATGGAGCCACCTGTCCTTTCAGCCCCCTCGTCAGAATCACTTGTGGGTACTCAATGAGCTGACCCGACTTTAGTCACCATCTGTATAGTATGTATGTATGTATAGTATATACCCGTGATCACCTCCCAAGTGATCACGGCCCGATAGTATAGCAAGGCAGACTGACAAGAATGTAGGGCCAATGATGATAAACTAGCATCCTATACTAAGCATTTAGGATTGCAGGTAAGGTATCAACAGATGTAGCGACAATGTCAGGCTATGCATCAGAATAGGATTAACGGAAAGCAGTAACATGCTACACTACTCTAATGCAAGCAGTATAGAGGAGAATAGGCGATATCTGGTGATCAAGGGGGGGGGGGCTTGCCTGGTTGCTCTGGCAAGAGAGAGGGGTCGTCAACTCCGTAGTCGAACTGGTCAGCAGCAGCGTCGGTCTCGTAGTCTACCAGAGAGAAGAGGGGGGAGAAATAATGAATACAAAGCAAACAAAGCACCACAAAATATATCAAGGCAATACGCGGTGTTCGGTGTGCCCTAACGCGGTAGTAGGTGATACCGACGAAGGGGGAAAACATCCGGGAAAGTATTCCCGGTGTTCCACGTTTTCGGACCGGTGAACCGGAGGGGGAAAGTTGCGTGTTCGGTATGCTAGGGGTGTGTGGCGAACGAACGGGCTGCATAACCGGATTCGTCTCGTCGTTCTGAGCAACTTTCATGTAGAAAGTATTTTCATCCGAGTTACGGATTATTTTATATGAATTTCCAAAGTTTTATATGATTATATTGATTTATTTAACTCCAAAATTTAATCAGTAAAACTATTGTCACAAAGTGCAGTGCCAGCCATAGTGTATGACAGGTGGGGTCAGAGTCAAAGTCAACAGTCTAGTCAGCTGTTGACTGGGTCAACGTTGACTGGTCAAACAGGGCAATGGGGCCCATCGTCATAGACTAGTTTAACTAAGCAGGTTTAATTAGATTAAATATGTTCATTAGGCTAATTAATCAAAGTTAATTAGGTAGTTAACTAAGCAAATTAATTAATTAATCAAATTACTAATTAATTAAATAATTATTTCTATTTTTCAATTTCGTTCGTTTTTTTTAACAGGGGCATGGGGCCCCCTGGTCAGTGGCACAAGGCCTGGGGCTGTGCAGCCCAGGAGCGAGCGCCGCGGCACCCAGAAGGGCACCGGCGGGCACGGCACCGACGGGGGGAAGGGGCGAGGTCAGGCCGGGGTAGCAGGGGCCGTCGCCGGACGGCGGCAGCCGAAGCGGGTGCTTGGGCGACGGGCGCGTGGGTGGAGCGGCAGGACGCGGTGAGCGCACCGGGAAGGGCCGCGGTGCCCGGGCGCGTGCGTTGGGCGTGGCTGGAGGTGCCCGGGCGCGGCGAGCGCACCGGGATGTGGTGGCCACATCGAGGCAGAGGGGGAGAGAGGAGGACGGATGGCGGCTCACAGGGGAGCAGGAGGGGCATGGCAGCGGGCTCGTGGAGGAGTCGGGGAGGTCCGGCGATGCGGCACCGGCGACGGGCGGTGTTCCGGGCAGCAGCGGACGACGGAGGGCGGGCGCAGGGCGTCGGGGGGGGGGGGGGGGCGACGCGGCAGGCGGGGCGAGGGGCGCCGCTGGGAAAGAGGGGACGGGGGCGCGAGGATGCGGGAGGGGGCCGGCGAGGCGGCGTCAGGGTTCACTCCCCTCGATCCGATCTGGATCGGGGAGGAGGGGGAGAGCGAGTGGGGGGGGCGAGTGGGGCGACGGGGTGGGATTAGGGTTTCGGGGGGGTGTGGGGTTATGGGGAATGGGGGCGGCCGGCTGGGCCTTTGCCTGGGCCGGTTGGGGGGGGGCCTGGCCGGCTGGGCCGTCTGGCCCAGTGGGGGGGGGGTGGCCTTCTCTCCTTTATTTTTTTTTGTCTTTTGTTTTTCTGTTTTATCTTTTGTATTTTCTTTCTTTTATTTATTTTCTGTTCTGTTTTATTTTTCTTATATAATAGTTTATAGTTTTTACAAAAAGTGAAACCCATAGCTAAAATAGAGTTATAATTATAACTACTGCCACGAAAGGTTTTATCCCTGAACAAAATAGTTTAGTATTTTATAAAACCCAAAATGCATTTATTTAATTGTTTTACCTACTGTTTTAATCATTTTAGGGTATTAAAACATTTTATAAAAGTGGGGTTTCTTCACCACAATTAACTTTGCATTATTTGGCACAACTCGAATATTTTAGTTTTAAAGTTTGAAAACTTTTACCGTTTGATTTGATTTTGAATTTGAATTTGAATCAGTTTCGAACTAACGCGAGATTAGCAACAGTAATTGTGCTGACGGGGCATCATTAACAGTGGTTTACTGTAGCTTAAGTATCCGGGCGTCACAATTCTCCTCCACTACAAGAAATCTCGTCCTGAGATTTAAGAGGGGAAGTGCGGGGAAGGGATTAGGTTGCGAAATTCTAACGGGTCTTGTTGGTCTTGGCTACTCTTCTCGAGGAGGTCGATCCATTACATGGTTGTCTTCACTTCTCTGCTTCAGGTCATCATGGTGATGTCGTTCTTTTCTCGGGAACTCCAACGTACTTACGAATAGGTAAGGGGGCAGCTCGGCTACGACAGAATGCTTATGAGGGAAACAATCTGGGGGTTAACCCATGAATGAGCATAAGATTATCTCTTGAGTCGAACATATCGAATACATCAAGAGTAAGGTACGAAGGTACAATAAGAGGTTCCAAGTGGATAGATAGTTGCTCGAAGTCTGACCCAGAGTGAGAAAGGGTTTCAGAGCAGCGAGAGTAAGTATTGCATCTGATACCAGAATAGAGCATTAGGAAGGTGGCCCGTGAATTAAATACGAAGCCAAGCGCGAGGAATAACTTCGACAATAGGGTGTATAGGAGAGTCAGGTTTTGATCCTGTGGAACTGTGGGTTATGGGCCCACCATGTGGGTTAAACGTTAAAAGAGCGGTGACATCTTGCACGATTATGGTAGCAAGGCATGTCAGAGGGTAGCCTATCAGTTATGTCGGCACAATGTCGGTACCAGGGGCGAGGGACGAAGAGAACCATTTTCCTGCTCGTTGAACGAGGCGGACCAATAGGCAAAGTTCTCGTCCATCGGTGGTGACCGGAATGCTATCGACAATTTCAACAGGGTCTTACTGACAGAGTTGTACACCGAGGTGTTTACATAAGCAGGAGAATATTATTGCTTAGATCATATAGATCACAAGAAAGGTTAAACAAAACAATGGAAAGGAAAAGGTGATCATCAGATCAAATAGAACAATGGAATGGAAAATATGTTTATACACCTATTTCAGGGGTATATCCTTCCCAAGGACAAACAGAACAAGATATCCATGACAGGATATAAGGTAGACAACCATTTAGGTAAGGGGGGAGGAATCTCATGATATTACCCATACAACGGTGTTAGGATAAATGATAAGCAAAATTTAGCATCGTGCTTCAAATGTTCTTGTTGAAACATCGGAGTACCATTGACATGCTTCGAGATAGAATTGACATGGTCTTCAGGTGAAGATCAAACTTTGGAAACACGAAGGATCCATCAAGAATAACTTGTAGAATAAGTCTTACAATTTCCTCATGGATGAATGAATAACCTTGCTGAAAAGGAATCTATAATGATAGGTCCTCCAGCCGGGGGGGGGGGTGCTAGGCATGACATCATGTTACCGGGTCATCAGAGGATCAACATTATAACTCTTGGAAAGTTGTCCCAACCATCATATCTGACCGAGATTCATATCCAGTTGGTGTCATGAAACCTCAGACTCGGGGGGGTCCGAGAGGGAAAAGGTGCAACACAAATTGTCGAAATGACATTGCAAGATCCTCGAGAAATGAACTATGGGAGCGGGTTTCTAAAGCAATAGTTCATCATTAAACCAAGGAGAGGACAAGGAGGTGTCTGGTGAACTCAACAGCAATTCACCGAGATTACCAAAAGATGGATTTCCACCATTAAGTGAACAAGGAGATAACATTTGTCAGATCAAATGATATAAGGAAGTATGCTCGAGGAAAACATACACAATTAAACATTGGTTGATATGTGCGCCCAAAATATGGGTTGGGTTGCACGACCAATGTCAGAATGGTGATTCAATTAGCGAAGGACTTAGAATGAACTATCGCCCATTCACTTCAAAGCAATAGGGTTGTTAGAAGTTTTGAATTCACACGTCATAGCTCAATTGTCGGTATTCCGGTTGAAAACAATACGGGGACCAAGGAATGAACGAAGATGGCAAGAAATATTATGTTATGAAGAATTATTAAGAGGTGGTGAAATTCTCACCACATTCTTGACAAAAAGAGATGGTAATACTACCGAGGTAAGGAAGATCGACTGCTGGTTAGCAGTGATCTCAAGGTTTACACCAAACACGAACAAGTTGTGTTGAACGGAAGGCAATAAAGTGGTCGATGAGAACAGGAATCATCGAGGGGCAAGGATGGTATTACCCATCATGAATTCAACTGAATTCCTGGAAGAGCTCATAAGGTTGATGATGATCACGACACAAGTGTCGAGAGTTTCCATGCCGATGTGATCAATCAGCGACGACATCAAGTCAAAGTAATGATGAAGCAAGAGGTTAATGGAACCACGGTTATGGCATAAACTCGAACTCAAGCTTGTTGTTTAAGGTGAAAGGGAATGACGAGGAAAATCGACGTAAGCTTAATTCATCGTCGAAAATTGTGCTCCGAGAAGAAGGACCGGGTAGCACAGTTAAAATCATCACGACAATGATATAGCCAAACAGGCTAGGAATGACATGATCGGGTACAAACTCGTACTTATAGAAGCTTACTGAAGAGTGGTTGAACCGTAGAGCGGACTCGGTTCAGTTATCGATGTCTTTGAGTGTTCAATAACTCAGAGCCCATGAAAAATTGTAATCAGTGAGTATGTAGTACTTGATGAAGAACTCATAGGAAGTTATGCAGTTCCAAGATAATCTCGAGATACCAGGGGGTAATACTCGACGACAGATCAAAATAGAGGTTGGACTGGGGTATTGCTCTGCAGAAGACAAGTGCTTACACTTGCACCAAAAATGGTATTTAAAGGAGAACATGGTCGGAACCACGATTGTAAAAGGCCATACCCCAGATATAAGATGAACTTATATCAAGGGAATAATTAATTTTAAAAGAAGCTTCGATGAGAAGATGTACATCGGGTCCATGGGCATGAACACAAAGTTCAAGGTCGACTCCCACTTCTCCAATGCATAACCTTTCATCCACTTCTCGCGTTCGATTAAGTTGCAGGGTTGAAATTTTATCTGGCGAAGCACCAGAAGAGTATGACTCGTGAAAACTTTCGAGTTCTCACCCATTAAGGAGGGCATAGGTTCAACCCATCGGAGCATCTTATAATCATATACCAGAATCTTTAGAAGTAATTAACTCAAGCTCGAAGACAGAGCATGGTTAAGAAAGCAGAGGATACAATTTACCAAAGGCATTATGTATCAGAGGAAAGGCTCACAAGGTTATTGAATATGAAGGGCGTTGTCAGATAAAATCCAACAAAGGATCTGGTGGTCCACAAGGGATCTGACGTGAGCATCGGTACTCAACCAGAGGAAGAAGAATGCACGGGCATCATATTATAGAACATCGGAAGGATTCGATGCTTAGATAATAAAGGAATTTCGATCCCCAAAACAAAGGATCAGAAGCAATGCTCTGAGTAGGGATGGATAAGTTGAATATACCAGAGGCACAATTGACGACAAATAGTTTGGTCCAGAACCAGCTCATGTTCAAAAATGATGTCTGAGCCGGAAGGGTAATTTAGAAGGGTTGATAGATGTTTGTGTGCATTCGCACACATGCTGAATCAATAGGATCAAAATGACGATGCCTAAGGATACTAACGAATATTGCCAATGGGAAGCATCCATAATGCAAGCAGACAAGTATTGCAGAGCAATAAGCTATTAAGGATTTTTGGAGGATCAAATAGTATTTCGAAGACCATTGTGAAACACATGAACAACTGGGGGATGAGCGGATACTCGATAAGTGCGAGAATTATCCATAGGGGTATTCAGGTGACAAGGAACAGCAAGGTGATAATCTCAAGGATTATCGAGACAACGACGAGTGTTTCGAGGTATCTGGTAATAACAAGACCAACTGGGGATGAATGTAAGAATAACAACTGCAAGTAGTTATCCATAAGGGTTTGACGGTGGAAGGGGAATTGCAAATGCGATGAACATAAGTTCTCGGGTTAACAACGGAGAGTATCTTCAGGGTCTTCACGTGCCGCAGACGATCATCATTAATAAGGGGCTCTCCGGGTGAAAGTGATAACGAGATCCTAATGTTAGATTTAGCAAAAATCATTTAACCCGAATAGAAGAGAATGTAAGAGTCCCAGAGTATAGGTCGAGGAGTAAAAGATCCTACTACCACCCAATGGCGACGTGGGCCCATGGCCGCACAGCCATGTTAGTAAAAGTTTTGTAAAGTTTAGACTCGACTTCGGCCAAGGAGTTGGAAGGGGGATTCCTACAGGCAGTCGGCTCTGATACCAACTTGTGACGCCCCCGATTTGACCGTACACTAATCATGCACGCAAATGTGTACGATCAAGATCAGGGACTCACGGGAAGATATCACAACACAACTCTACAAATAAAATAAGTCATACAAGCATCATAATACAAGCCAGGGGCCTCGAGGGCTCGAATACAAGTGCTCGATCTTAGACGAGTCAGCGGAAGCAACAATATCTGAGTACAGACATAAGTTAAACAAGTTTGCCTTAAGAAGGCTAGCACAAACTGGGGATACAGATCGAAAGAGGCGCAGGCCTCCTGCCTGGGATCCTCCTAACTACTCCAGGTCGTCGTCAGCGGGCAGCACGTAGTAGTAGGCACCTCCGGTGTAGTAGGGTCGTCGTCGACGGTGGCGTCTGGCTCCTGGACTCCAGCATCTGGTTGCGACAACCAGAAAGAAAGGAAAGGGGGAAAAGGGGGGAGAAAGCAACCGTGAGTACTCATCCAAAGTACTCGCAAGCAAGGAACTACACTACATATGCATGGGTATATGTGTAGGGAGGCCATATCAGTGGACTGAACTGCAGAATGCCAGAATAAGAGGGGGATAGCTAATCCTATCGAAGACTACGCTTCTGGCAGCCTCCGCCTCGCAGCATGTAGAAGAGAGTAGATTGAAGTCCTCCAAGTAGCATCTCCAAGTAGCATCTCCAAGTAGCATCTCCAAGTAGCATCTCCAAGTAGCATCGCATAGCATAAACCTACCCGGCGATCCTCTCCTCGTCGCCCTGTGGAAAAGCGATCACCGGGTTGTCTGTGGAACTTTGAAGGGTGTGTTTTATTAAGTATCCGGTTCTAGTTGTCATAAGGTCAAGGTACAACTCCAAGTCGTCCTGTTACCGAAGATCACGGCTATTCGAATAGATTAACTTCCCTGCAGGGGTGCACCACATAACCCAACACGCTCGATCCCATTTGGCCGGACACACTTTCCTGGGTCATGCCCGGCCTCGGAAGATCAACACGTCGCAGCCCCACCTAGGCAAAACAGAGAGGCCAGCACGCCGGTCTAAACCTAAGCGCACAGGGGTCTGGGCCCATCGCCCATAGCACACCTGCACGTTGCGAGGGCGGCCGAAGCAGAACTAGCCCCCTTAATACAAGAGCAGGCTTACGTTCCAATCCGCGCGCGCCGCTCCGTCGCTAACGTCTGAAGTGCTTCGGCTGATACCACGACGTCGGGATACCCATAACTACTCCCACGTAGATGGTTAGTGCGTATAGGCTCGTAGCCGACTTAGATCAAATACCAAGATCTCGTTAAGCGTGTTAAGTATCCGCGAACGCCGAACAGGGCCAGGCCCACCTGTCTCCTAGGTGGTCTCAACCTGCCCTGTCGCTCCGCCACAAAGTAACAGTCGAGGGCCGTCGGGAACCCAGGCCCACCTCTACCGGGATGGAGCCACCTGTCCTTTCAGCCCCCTCGTCAGAATCACTTGCGGGTACTCAATGAGCTGACCCGACTTTAGTCACCATCTGTATAGTATGTATGTATGTATAGTATATACCCGTGATCACCTCCCAAGTGATCACGGCCCGATAGTATAGCAAGGCAGACTGACAAGAATGTAGGGCCAATGATGATAAACTAGCATCCTATACTAAGCATTTAGGATTGCAGGTAAGGTATCAACAGACTGTAGCAGCAATGTCAGGCTATGCATCAGAATAGGATTAACGGAAAGCAGTAACATGCTACACTACTCTAATGCAAGCAGTATAGAGAAGAGTAGGCGATATCTGGTGATCAACGGGGGGGCTTGCCTGGTTGCTCTGGCAAGAGAGAGGGGTCGTCAACTCCGTAGTCGAACTGGTCAGCAGCAGCGTCGGTCTCGTAGTCTACCGGAGAGAAGAGGGGGGAGAAATAATGAATACAGAGCAAACAAAGCACCACAAAATATATCAAGGCAATACGCGGTGTTCGGTGTGCCCTAACGCGGTAGTAGGTGATACCGACGAAGGGGGAAAACATCCGGGAAAGTATTCCCGGTGTTCCGCGTTTTCGGACCGGTGAACCGGAGGGGGAAAGTTGCGTGTTCGGTATGCTAGGGGTGTGTGGCGGACGAACGGGCTGCGTAACCGGATTCGTCTCGTCGTTCTGAGCAACTTTCATGTAGAAAGTATTTTCATCCGAGTTACGGATTATTTTATATGAATTTCCAAAGTTTTATATGATTATATTGATTTATTTAACTCCAAAATTTAATCAGTAAAACTATTGTCACAAAGTGCAGTGCCAGCCATAGTGTATGACAGGTGGGGTCAGAGTCAAAGTCAACAGTCTAGTCAGCTGTTGACTGGGTCAACGTTGACTGGTCAAACAGGGCAATGGGGCCCATCGTCATAGACTAGTTTAACTAAGCAGGTTTAATTAGATTAAATATGTTCATTAGGCTAATTAATCAAAGTTAATTAGGTAGTTAACTAAGCAAATTAATTAATTAATCAAATTACTAATTAATTAAATAATTATTTCTATTTTTCAATTTCGTTCGTTTTTTTTAACAGGGGCATGGGGCCCCCTGGTCAGTGGCACAAGGCCTGGGGCTGTGCAGCCCAGGAGCGAGCGCCGCGGCACCCAGAAGGGCACCGGCGGGCACGGCACCGACGGGGGGAAGGGGCGAGGTCAGGCCGGGGTAGCAGGGGCCGTCGCCGGACGGCGGCAGCCGAAGCGGGTGCTTGGGCGACGGGCGCGTGGGTGGAGCGGCAGGACGCGGTGAGCGCACCGGGAAGGGCCGCGGTGCCCGGGCGCGTGCGTTGGGCGTGGCTGGAGGTGCCCGGGCGCGGCGAGCGCACCAGGATGTGGTGGCCACATCGAGGCAGAGGGGGAGAGAGGAGGACGGATGGCGGCTCACAGGGGAGCAGGAGGGGCATGGCAGCGGGCTCGTGGAGGAGTCGGGGAGGTCCGGCGATGCGGCACCGGCGACGGGCGGTGTTCCGGGCAGCAGCGGACGACGGAGGGCGGGCGCAGGGCGTCGGGGGGGGGGGGCGACGCGGCAGGCGCGGCGAGGGGCGCCGCTGAGAAAGAGGGGACGGGGGCGCGAGGATGCGGGAGGGGGCCGGCGAGGCGGCGTCAGGGTTCACTCCCCTCGATCCGATCTGGATCGGGGAGGAGGGGGAGAGCGAGTGGGGGGGGCGAGTGGGGCGACGGGGTGGGATTAGGGTTTCGGGGGGGTGTGGGGTTATGGGGAATGGGGGCGGCCGGCTGGGCCTTTGCCTGGGCCGGTTGGGGGGGGGGCCTGGCCGGCTGGGCCGTCTGGCCCAGTGGGGGGGGGTGGCCTTCTCTCCTTTATTTTTTTTTGTCTTTTGTTTTTCTGTTTTATCTTTTGTATTTTCTTTCTTTTATTTATTTTCTGTTCTGTTTTATTTTTCTTATATAATAGTTTATAGTTTTTACAAAAAGTGAAACCCATAGCTAATATAGAGTTACAATTATAACTACTGCCACGAAAGGTTTTATCCCTGAACAAAATAGTTTAGTATTTTATAAAACCCAAAATGCATTTATTTAATTGTTTTACCTACTGTTTTAATCATTTTAGGGTATTAAAACATTTTATAAAAGTGGGGTTTCTTCACCACAATTAACTTTGCATTATTTGGCACAACTCGAATATTTTAGTTTTAAAGTTTGAAAACTTTTACCGTTTGATTTGATTTTGAATTTGAATTTGAATCAGTTTCGAACTAACGCGAGATTAGCAACAGTAATTGTGCTGACGGGGCATCATTAACAGTGGTTTACTGTAGCTTAAGTATCCGGGCGTCACACAAACGGAGTCCAAACGGAATAAAATCTTCGGGAACATGATTTTCTCATTGTCAGTGTCAAAACCGGCGGATCTCGGGTAGGGGGTCCCGAACTGTGTGTCTAGGCGGATGGTAACAGAAGACAAGGGACACGATGTTTTTACCCAAGTTCGGGCCCTCTCGATGGAGGTAAAAGCCTACTCCTGCTTGATTAATATTGATGATATGGGTAGTACGAGAGTAGATCTACCACGAGATCAAGGAGGCTAAACCCTAGAAGCTAGCCTATGGTATGATTGTATGTTCGTCCTACGGACTAAAACCCTCCGATTTATATAGACACCGGAGAGGGCTAGGGTTACACAGAGTCGGTTACAATGGTAGGAGATCTACATATCCATATCGCCAAGCTTGCCTTCCACGCCAAGGAAAGTCCCTTCCGGACACGGGACGAAGTCTTCAATCTTGTATCTTCATAGTCCAGGAGTCCGGCCGAAGGTATAGTCCGGCTATCCGAACACCCCCTAATCCAGGACTCCCTCAGTAGCCCCTGAACCAGGCTTCAATGACGACGAGTCTGGCGCGCAGATTGTCTTCGGCATTGCAAGGCGGGTTCCTCCTCCAAGTACTTCATAGAAGATTTTGAACACAAAGGTAGTGTCCGGCTCTGCAAAATAAGTTTCCACATATTGCCATAGAGAGAATAATATTTACATAAATCTAATCTGCTGACGTATTCCGTAGAGTGACATCACACCACGGCCAAGTCTTTATTTGAATCATTTTACTGTCCCACCTCAGCGCATTTAGCGAGGTGGTTTCCTTGGCACGTCTTGTCAAATCAGAGATCGTGTCCCCTTATTTCGGGATTCTCATCAATACTGGCGTGGGTAACCCAACCGTGCCATTGATTACGGCGCTTGGGAGATAAGCGAGTTTTACCAGGCTGGTGGGGTCGCATAGTCGCGTCCACCCATATAAGGGGATAAGGATCCACCTTTTCATCCACGCCTTCTTCCTCCTTTGCTTATCCATTTCCGCGCACTCGAGCTCCAGCGCCCAAGTCCGCACACCCCACCTCAACCTTCTCTAGCCATGTCCGGAGCGGGAGGCAAGTGGATGGTCTCCTCTGTCACGGAGGGACACATCAAAAAACTGAGGAAGGCCGGATACTTGTCTAACGACATTGCGCACCGGCTTCCCAAAGAGGGGCAGCTCATCCCCACCCCTAGGCCCCATGAGAGGGTGGTGTTCCTCCCCCATTTCCTCCATGGACTGGGCTTCCCTCTCCACCCATTTGTCCGGGGGCTCATGTTCTACTATGGCCTGGATTTCCACGATCTAGCCCCAAACTTTGTCCTCAACATCTCGGCGTTTATCGTTGTGTGCGAGGTTTTCTTCTGCATCCGCCCCCATTTCGGCCTATGGCTCAAGACTTTCAATGTCAAGCCGAAGGTGGTGCGTGGCACCCAGGCGGAGTGTGGAGGCGCCATGGTGGGCAAGATGCCCAACGTCCTATGGCTCGAGGGCTCCTTCGTGGAGACCCTAAAGGGGTGGCAATCGGGGTGGTTTTACATCACCGAGCCGCGCGACCCTGAATGGGTCGCAGCCCCCGAGTTCCGATCCGGACCCCCTACGCGGCTCACCTCCTGGAAAGAGACGGGCCTATCGTGGGGTAAAAAAAGGAGAGCTGACCGGACTCCAAACATGCGTCCAAACCCTAGTGGACAAGAAGCTCAAACTTGTCAACATAGTCCAGGTTATGCTCATCCGCCAGATCCTCCCGTGTCAACAACGGGCTTTCAACCTGTGGGAGTTTAACCCGGCGCAGCACCGAACCCTGAGCAGGCTCTTCGACGTGACGTAAGAAGATGCCTGGAAGGTGCTTTTCAAGGGCGCCGAGGCCCCTTTTTCATAGTTTGACTCCATGCGGGATCTAAGCTCCCTTACCTTTGACAGGATTGGCAGGAGACGTCCGGACAGATCAACTGTCCGGCTCCTTTGCCCGAAGGCCCAGCGGACGCTCGCTTGGCGAAGCTGCTGGTTCCGGCACCCTATGTGGTGCCGGAGAAGAATGCCAAGAAGAAGGCCACGGGGACTCGAAAGAGTGCCCAACGCCTGGAGGTGTCGGATTCATCATCCGACGACTCCAAGACGCACTCCTCCCGTGAAGACGAGGAGGAGGAAGAAGAGACCTCTCCCCCTCCAGCGGGGGGAGGGAAGAAAAGGAAGGCCGCCCCAACTGGGGAGGCTGAAGGGTCCAAGAAGGGGAAGACCCTTCCTCCGGACTACTCCACCAACGCCGACAACGACGAAGAGGAGTGGCCGCACAGGTCCAAGCCCCTGGCGAGATCGTAAGTATTCAGACACCAGAGCAATTCATAGTGTTCCTTTCTTGCACAGCTCCTCCTTACGCCGAATATGACTATGCAGTCCGCCCAAGGCCGGGCTCGACGAGTCGTCGAGCGGCTCCCTGGATTCGTCGGACGTGAATTCACTTCCGCCCGCTACCTCCCCCCACCCTACGGACGACGCCGAGGTGCTGTCCCGACAGGTTCCAAGCCAGGAGGAGGTGGTCCTGGAGGCGCCACAAGGCGACCTCCCGGACTCCAGGCGCAAAGGGGATAGAACCCCCAAGGGCTCCAAGTCCGGCCTTGAGCCGGACACCGCGCCGGAACCTTCAGCGATTCCGGACTCCGGTAGGCAGCCTCCTTCCAAGAGGAGCAAGCCTACCGAGCTGGTGACCTCCGTCCAACCGGAGGCACCGGACAATTTGCTGGAGGTGCTTAACGGCGCCTCCATCGACGAGGAGCACCACATTATTATGAGTGCGGTGATCCAGAAGGTTCAGTCCGCCAAGAGCGGACTGATTGAAGCCTGTGCCAGCCTTCTAACAGGCTTTGAGGTAAGTAAAGAATATGTAAAAATATTACCGCATAGACAGTAGCCCCTGATGCTCTGTTCAGCGTTCGGAAAGAAAAGCCGAATAGAGGATCTAATAACATTCGCAGGAGTCTAACATAATCAAGTCAATATGCGTATGCAGGCTTCGCTGCTGGCCTCCGCCGCACTGACTGCGGAGGTGGATACGCTGAAGCAAAACCTCGCGCGGTCCGAGAACGAGCTCGACCATGCCAAGAGGCAACTCGAGGAGAAGGAAGGTAAGGAATACCTTGCGCAAGTATATAGAGAAGATGTGGTTGCAAAAAATGATAGGATCAACGTGCTATTATAGGGGCCACGACCGAGGTGGCAACCCTTAAGAAAGCGTTGTCCGAGGCCGAAAACAGAGCAGCCGCGGAGCACACAGAGAGAGGGAAGCATGAGGCACGGGTGGAGGAGGTGCAGAAAGAGCTCCAGGCTCTCGTGAAAAAACACGAGAGTTTGGAGCTTGACTCAAAGATGCAAGCGTCCGAGCTTGCGGCAGCCCTCGAAAGCGCGAAGTCTGCCAAGGCCGAAGCCCAGAAAGCCCTCCAAGAAATTGAAGCGATGAAGAAGATAGCGGCGGGTAAGGCATTCATTATGCAAAGCAAGCACATGAAAGTGAATTACTTGTTACTTACCCGAGTTCGGAGCTCGCCAGGAGCATTCGCAGATTTGCCCCGCAGTGCGTCTGATGCCGCCGCCTACTACCGATCCAAGGAGGGGAGCTCGACAGAGAAGGTGTTCTGGTCTCAGTATGCTGAGGCCGGACACCTGGTGTCTTTGAGCGACCAGCTGAAGCAAATGGTCGAGCTCCACAAGGTGGCCAAACAGGCCATAAAGGGCCTCATAGTTCGGCTTTGGCCTGGAGAGGCTCTGCCTGGGAGCTACTTCAGGCTGGTGAGGCGGTTGGTGGATGCCTGTCCACGGCTTGAAGTAATCAAGCACTCCGTCTGCATCGAAGGTGCCCGTACGGCGATTGCCCGTGCTAAAGTGCACTGGGGCAAGATGGATGCGGAGAAGCTGGTGAAGGACGGGCCGCCGCCGGGCAAGGAGCATCGCATCCCAGAGGCGTATTATGAGGGCGTCCTGAAGGGTGCCCGCCTTATAGCGGATGAATGCTCCAAAGATGTAATTTTTGAGTAAACTCGCATTTGTGATCCTGTACGCTGAAAACTTGTCCATATGCGCTAAGCAACGCTTTTGAATTTAAAATATTACCTTTTGTGCGGCCGTTTATCAAATTTGAGAGATGGCGAGTCGTCGGCTTCTGCCCCCATGCCACGAGTGCTGGGGTGTTCGGGATAAACATGAGCGCTCTTTTTCCCATTCTTGGGTCCTTCGAGGGAGGCGCTCAACACAACGAACAAGGCAATCGGACTATAATGCTTGAACACTCTCACTTAGCCATAGAATTCTATAATTTTAAATTTCGGTGAAGCCCCTAGTGTTCAGAAGACCGAGTTCGGGGCGCTATCCACGCCTAGGCCGGACAAAGCCGACTCCTCGCTCTAAGCGGCATAAGTCTTTAGGGACTCGAAAACCTCTCGAACAGCGACCAACTCTCGCCTCATCATGACGGTCAGTTTTAGCTTTCTCTACTGAGGTGCTTAGCCCAGCTCAACTGGGGCACAATCGTAGTAGTTCTCCTAGTGCTACCTTAGCCGATATAACGGAACGTAAGGTACCAAAACATAGGAGCCGGGCAAACCCAACTATTGACCCAAGACATGATTCGGAGCCGATGCATATAATGCTATAAGTTCGGGGTGCCGCACTTGTGAAAGTGTTTGGACTTCTCACACCGTATTGTGGAGTACTTAAGCCCCTGGCGTATTGGTCGTACCAAAGTGTACGGGTGCAACATGTCATTAATGAACATATATTCGTAAAAAAGAGTAATGCAATAATAGATGGAAGCTATGCATTGTTTATTTAAAGAAGCTGCGATCAAAGCAGAACGATACAAATAGTGCAATAAGCAAAAGATGGGACTATTTAACATGTCCTTTCCAGGGGTGAGCTGCGGAATGGTATGTGAAACAGGTATACTGCTCGTTATAGAGACCACCTTAGAATTCCATAGTGCGGCGCAGCTTTCTGCTTCCCTGGTTATATCTTTGTGCGGCAATTGTACTGCCGGACAGGCCTTCCGAAGAATGGAGTCCTGAAAATAAGAGAAAAATAAGAAATCGGCAGTCCCTAGTGCGGTTTAAGCCGCGTTGCGGGCATGCCGTGATGGTGCCCCTCCCCCTGTGCCCATGGTATTTCCACAACATAGTTATGTACGCGCAACACTGGTTTCGCAAGTTCGCGAGGGCTGGGGTTGGGGCCGCATTGCTACGCTTGCTCGGAACGTGCCAGGTGGTCTTGTTGTAGGTTACTCCGGGCATGCTTGACGGTGTCCAGACGTTTAATGGCCGGACTGGAGAATTGCCTTGAGAGGCTGTTTTGTACTTCTGCTACGATAGCCGCCATATGCTCCTCCGTTCGGAGAGAGAGTTCGGTGTTTCCATTGACCGTGATGACTCCTCGAGGGCCTAGCATCTTGAGCTTGAGGTATGCGTAGTGCGGCACCGCATTGAACTTGGCAAATGCGGTTCACCCGAGCAGTGCGTGATAGCCACTGCGGAACGGGACTATGTTGAAGATTAACTCCTCGCTTCGGAAATTATCCGGAGATCCGAAGACCACTTCAAGTGTAACTGAGCCTGTACAGTTGGCCTCTACACCTGGTATGACGCCTTTAAAGGTCATTTTAGTGGGTTTAATCCTTGAGGGATCGATGCCCATTTTCCGCACTGTATCCTGGTAAAGCAGGTTCAGGCTGCTGCCGCCGTCCATAAGGACTCTAGTGAGGTGAAATCCATCAATAATTGGGTCTAGAACCAATGCGGCGAATCCGCCATGACGGATGCTAGTGGGGTGGTCCCTTCGATCAAAAGTGATCGGGCAGGAAGACCATGGGTTGAACTTTGGGGCGACTGGCTCCATCGCGTATACGTCCCTTAGCGCATGCTTCCGCTCCCTCTTGGGGACGTGGGTTGCGTATATCATGTTCACCATCCGCACTTGTGGGGGAAAACCTTTCTGTCCACTATTGTTCGGCGGCCGGGGCTCCTCCTCGTCATCGCTATGCAGCCCCTTGTCTCTGCTTTCGGCATTGAACTTGCCTGCCTGCTTGAACACCCAACAATCCCTATTGGTGTGATTGGCTGGTTTTTCGGGGGTGCCATGTATCTGGCATGAGCGGTCGAGTATTTGGTCCAAACTGGACGGGCCCGGAGTATTTCTTTTGAATGGCCTTTTCCGCTGACTGGGTTTAGAGCCTCTGAATCCGGCATTAACTGCCGTATCCTCAGTATTGTCGCCGTTAATGCGGCGCTTTTGCTTGTTGCGACGCAACCTGCCACTGCTGTCCTTAATCCGGCATTAACTGCCGTATCCTCAGTATTGTCGCTGTTAATGCGGCGCTTTTGCTTGTTGCGACGCAACCTGCCACTGCTGTCCTTGGTATCTGAATTACCAGGGCTCTTAGTCATGTTATTGCTATGAGCTAGCTAGCTGTCTTCTCCCGCACAAAAGCGGGTCATAAGTGTGGTGAGGGCTACCATTGATTTCGGCTTTTCCTGTCCTAGGTGCCGTGCAAGCCACTCGTCGCGGATGTTATGCTTGAAGGCTGCTAGGGCCTCTGCATCCGGACAGTCGACGATTTGATTTTTCTTGGTTAGGAACCGTGTCCAGAATTGTCTGGCCGATTCCTCTGGCTGCTGAATTATGTGGCTAAGGTCATTAGCGTCTGGTGGTCGCACATAAGTGCCCTGGAAATTGTCGAGGAATGCGGTTTCCAGGTCCTCCCAACAACCAATCGATTCTGCTGGCAAGCTGTTAAGCCAATGCCGAGCTGGTCCTTTAAGCTTGAGTGGGAGGTATTTGATGGCGTGTAGGTCATCACCGCGGGCCATGTGGATATGAAGGAGATAGTCCTTGATCCATACTGCAGGATCTGTTATGCCATCGTATGATTCGATGTTCATGGGTTTGAAACCCTCGGGGATTTGATGATCCATTACTTCATCTGTGAAGCATAGTGGGCGTGCGACGCCTCTATATTGGGCTATATCACGATGCAGCTCAAACGAGCTTTGTCTACTGTGTTCGGCCCGGCCAGATTTACTGTATCCGGAGTGACGATTACCGTCTCGTGTCGTGGGGCACCCACGTGATCCATAGATCGATCTTGTTTGCCTTGCCTTGTCCTCCAATATATCTCGCACGTCTGGCGCATTTTCCCGTGCCTTGGTATTTTTTGAGCGGCGCCGGGGTGCGGCTTGAGTGGAGGGCCGAGAGGCCTCTCTGTCGCGGCCACGGGGTGGCCGGTCGGCCGCATCATGCGCTGGTGATGTGGTTTAGGTGCTTCCTCCTCTAATCGGGGTAGCAACCTGCGCTTTGGGTAGCTCTTGGAGGGGCATTCGAGTTCATAATCTTCGGCCGCAAGGACTTCAGTCCATCTGTCGGCTAGCAAATCTTGATCAGCTCTAAGTTGTCGCTGTTTTTTCTTGAGGCTGCTCGTCGTGGCCATAAGCCTGCGTTTGAAATGCTCTTGTTCGACGGGATCCTCCGGCATGACAAATTCGTCGTCGTCGAGGCTTGCCTCGTCTTCGGAGGGAGGCATATTGTCGGTGTCAAAACCGGCGGATCTCGGGTAGGGGGTCCCGAACTATGCGTCTAGGCCGGATGGTAACAGGAGGCAAGGGACACGAAGTTTTACCCAGGTTCGGGCCCTCTCGATGGAGGTAAAACCCTATGTCCTGCTTGATTAATATTGATGATATGGGTAGTACAAGAGTAGGTCTACCACGAGATTGAGGAGGCTAAACCCTAGAAGCTAGCCTATGGTATGATTGTTGATGTGTATGTTGTGCTACGGACTAAAACCCTCCGGTTTATATAGACACCGGATAGGGTTAGGGTTACATGGAGTCGGTTACAATGGTAGGAGATCTTCATATCCGTATTGCCAAGCTTGCCTTCCACGCCAAGGAAAGTCCCTTCCGGACACGGGACGGAGTCTTCAATCTTGTATCTTCATAGTCCAGGAGTCCGGCTGAAGGTATAGTCCGGCTATCCGAACACCCCTAATCCAGGACTCCCTCAGTAGCCCCCGAACCAGGCTTCAATGACGATGAGTCCGGCGCGCAGATTGTCTTCGGCATTGCAAGGCGGGTTCTCCTCCAAATTTCGTGTACCTATTTGAATAAAGTCCATTTTCTTGTAGATGTTGCGCTCCTTGGCTTCTACGCCCAATAATGGTCGCTTCCCACGTGTCAAACGAATATGAAAAGTCTGAGTGTTTTTACATTCACACCCCTAGCCGCGTAAATGAGCTGCCCTATTTAAGGGGACGAGGATTTAGATCCAATCCACACCTTCTCCCCTCCGCGAGTGTTCGTCAGAGCGCATCCGACAAAGGTCCATTCCACCATGGCCAGCCGTCGCAACTCCTCCCCTCGCCCTTCCAGCCCTAAGCCTGGATATTGGGAGAGATGTTCCATCCCGCATAGCGAGCTAGTGACGCTCTAGACCAAGGGATTTCTCCCCCCGGCCTATATGGTCCTGGTTCGAGCCGGTCTTGCCGTCTACAACGGCGGAGAGCAAGCAGAGAATGCCCCTAATCCCTCCAAAGGAGAGCGGGTGTGCCTTGTCCCTTACTTAATAAGGGGGCTCGGATTTCCAATCCACCCATTTCTCCGGGGGTTGCTGGAGTTCTATGGCCTCCAGCTACATCATCTCACGCCTGCCTCAGTATTGCATATCGCGGGCTTTGTAGCCCTCTGCGAGCTGTTCTTGAGTGTTGAAGCTTATTTCGGACTGTGGAAGGAGCTATTTTGCCTCGTGCCCCGTTCCAAGAAGGGGTCAATGTATCAAGTGGGCGGAGCCGAAGTGTGGCGCATCGCCGGGACCGGATATCTGTCCGGAACCCCAAAGAAGGCATCCGAAGACTGGCCCTCGGAATGGTTCTATATAGAAGACGTACCGCTGCCGAATCATGTCCGGATCGGCCTCCCTGAATTCAACAGTGCTCCCTTAAAGAAGCACCTAAGCTGGCGCCTACGGAGCCCTCAGAGGGAAAGTGACAGGGACATCATTTACCTGATGGGCCGAATAAGATTGTTAGCCCATTTCGGACTAACCATGATCAGGGTTATGGCCGAATGCATTATGCGGGGGGTGCAGCCACTTCAGTATAGAAGCCAACCCATGTGGGACTTCAACGGGGACGACGACGACACCCGCTACGGTCGTAAGGGGCCGGATTCAGCTGCCGCTCTACTAAAGATCTTGTCCACTTTGTATAAGGGAGAAGAGGAGGAATTTCTCCGTGTCAACCCTCAGGGTGGATTCTCCATGCACAATCCCCCGAGCTGGGTAAGCGGCCGTATTTACTTGTCCATCTGTTTTGTATTCCCATTGTTAAATATTCAGTCTGATGACTTTAACACAGGAACTGCGCCGGGCTATTAGGGAAATAAGCAGCCCTCCTCCACAACCCGAGGACCCAGGACGGTCCCTCGACCCGGCCTCTCAAGAGGATCCGGACATATCTGTGGAGCTGATTGATGGAGTGTTCCATCAATTGAGCGAGGACAACACCTTGGTGGCCATTATGGCCGATTACCCAAGGCTAATCCTGATGCCCCAGGTACCTGAGATCGAAGTCCCAGTACCCCGAATAGGTGTCCTCCACTCGTGTTCAGTTTCCTGATTGCAACAAACTTTGCAGGGGAGGTTTTTAAGGCGGAAGGCCGAACCTGCGGCGACAAGTCAACGAGGGGCCGTAGGGCCCCGTGGGCCGAAAAGAAGTGCAGTCCGGACCGAGGCGTCAGCACAAAGGTATGGCGCGCCCCCCTTATCCCAGGTGTTATACCTTCGAGGCACATTGACACTCGTGCTCTCTTCAGGACAAAGAGACCTCGCCGGACTATACCCGAAGAGGCTGCCAATCGCGCCTCCACCAGCCAGGCTCCAAAGCCTGGTCCGGAGGCTGAGGCGAACACAAGGCGCGCGCCAGACGCTCCTCCGACGGAGGATGTGGACGGGTTGTCTGCCACCAACTCTGAGGTGGAGAGTGCCATGAACCACAGGCGTCGCCGGACAATTCTTCGCGACGCTTGTTTCTCCCAAGGGGCGTTAGATGCCTTCAACTCGGGAGATGCACACCTCCGTGCCGCTCAAAATGGTCTAGCTAGAGCCACGGAGCAATATGTAAAAGACATACGAGTAAGAAAATTTTGGTAATTATATATATAGCAGTAGCCCCCGAGACTTGAAACAGTTAGAATAACTGATTTAAGGATCATTTGTTATGCAGGTTCTTACAGAAAAGAATTCCCTACTGTCCAAGGAGCTAGAAGAGTGCAAAGCCCAACTGGAGGCCACACTAGCCGCGGCAGGGGAGCCTAAGGAGACCCCCTCTGGTAATATATACTTTGAAAGATAAGTATTTTGCGAAGCACGGCTTTGGTGCGAATCTGACAAATGAAATTGCAGATGGCACCGGATTGAATCCGGAAAGGCAACACCTCCTACGCCAGCTAAAGGCTGGTGAGAGGGTGCTGATAAAGGTGATGGCGGGAGAAGAACGATCTCCAAGATGCCAACACCAAGCTGGGCGTCGAGCTGAAAGATGTTCGTGCCCAGCTGTCAGACTCCGTGAAGGAGAATCAGCGGCTTCGGCGCGGCATATTTAGTAAGTGCTTGAACGAACCTTTTGAAAGAAAGTTCGGCGGGGAAGTCGACTAACAGAGCAATGTCTGTAGGTGTGCTAACAGGTCGTCCTGCAGAGGAGATGCCCGGTTCTACGGGTGACCTTCTTCCCGAGCTCTCGCAACTGCTCGATCGAGTTCGGCAGGCGATGCGAGGCGTCGCCCAGGCCCTGTGGCCATCCGTCTCCATGCCCGAAGGTCTTGGAGAGCTTGCGGAGAAGCTAAAGGGAGCACGGCGGCGCTTCCGATTGTGGAAGATATCAGCCTGCCGTCAAGGCGCTAGGGAGGCCTGGGCCATGGTGAAGACGCGGTACGCAAAGGCTGACCCCAACCACATGGCCGAGGTCGGTCCTGTAGGGCCTGATGGGAAGGAGATCCCTGTAAGCTTAGTATACAGCCAAGTATAGTTGGCCGCAAAGTATTCCCAGCAGGACTGTAAATTAGACATCCTGTTAGATGGTATTGAAGAGGAATACAATCAGTCAAAATGACTATGTAATTTAATTGACATTTATAATGCCTTCTAGCCGGATTGTAGATCATTTGTCATGGCCGACCTTTTCGCTTCAGCCTCGGGACCTGACGGTCCGGAGTGTGTCTGAATTCCCATGCGGTTATATAGGAACCGGGGAATGCATGGAGACCAGGCGTAGGGGTCATTAGGGCGTGAACAGACAAGTGCCCGACTAGGTATGTTATATTACATGGTTAGTAAGAAACATCTTCCAGGGAGAATAGTTCCGTTAGGGGTTCCTTTCCCTGGGAGGCATGCCCTAAGGTGCATGTCCATGCTGCGAAAAGAAATGCAGGAAAAACATCTGGGGGTGTATAGATAAAAGTAAAAAAAGATCATCTTTAGTTCACCGACCGAATATTCCCTTAAGAACGCTAGCTTTCGGCTTCACCCAGTCTGAGGTACACGTCCGGCTGACCCGGCAGTAACAATCGCAGAGGTGCTCCCTTTACCACCTAGCCGAATAATCGGGAACGTAGGGGTAAGCACAGGAGCCAGGCAACCCAGCTTGGCCAAAACTTAAGTCATATCGATGCATATAATGGTGAATAAAAGGTACATGCGGAAGTGTGACACATGTGTTGGGCATGAAGCCCGCATGAATAAGCTTCTGTTTAAAGAAGCCCCCAGGTTTAATGAGCGCGGATAGTGCGTCATTTTATGAGCCTTTAGAGGCTCTGAGAGAGAGAGAGAGAGAGAGAGAGAGAGAGAGAGAGAGAGAGAGAGAAGAGAAATGTAAGACAGAAAATATAACAAAATGGACAGAGGAAGGAGACGAACACAGAGTTCGACGCTAGGCATAGAATCTTCGGAGACGGGCTGCGTTCCATGGGTTTGGCTCGAGTCGGTTATCCGATGCATCCCGCAGGCGGTACGCTCCACCAGTCAGGACTTGGTCAATTATGAAGGGACCTTCCCACTTGGGCTTGAGTTTGTCCTTTTTCTTGTCCGGTAGTCGTAGAACTAATTCGCCAACGTTGTAATTTTTGGCCCGTACTTCTCTGCTTTGGTATCTTCGAGCCTGCTGTTGATAGAATGCGGAACGGGCTTTTGCCACGTCACGCTCCTCCTCCAATGCGTCCAAGCTGTCCTGCCGATCGAGCTCGGCTTCTCTTTCTTCGTACATGCGCTCGAGGTGAGTCATGAATTATGTCGCAAGGCAAAACTGCCTCTGCGCCGTACACCATAAAGAATGGTGTGTATCCGGTGGTGCGATTCGGCGTGGTCCGCAGCCCCCAGAGTACGGAGTCGAGCTCCTCTACCCAGTGCGTGTTAGATTCCTTGAGGGACCGCACTAATCTGGGTTTGATGCCGCTCATGATAAGACCATTTGCACGTTCGACCTGGCCGTTAGTTTGTGGGTGATAGACGGAAGCATAATCGAGCTTGATGCCCATGTTTTTGCACCAGAGTTTTACCTCGTCGGCCGTGAAGTTCGTGCCGTTATCAGTGATGATGCTGTGGGGGATGCCGTAACGGTGTACAACCCCGGATATAAAGTCTATCACCGGTCCGGATTCGGCCGTCTTAACAGGCTTGGCTTCTATCCATTTGGTGAACTTATCCACCATGACCAGTAAGTATTTTGCTTGTGGGTTCCGCCTTTAAGGGGTCCAACCATGTCAAGCCCCCAGACCGCGAAGGGCCAAGTAATGGGGATAGTTTGGAGGGCGGTGGGTGGCATATGGCTTTGGTTTGCAAAGAGCTGGCAACCGGTGCATCGTTGGACTAAGTCCTGAGCGTCTGCCCGGGCCGTCGGCCAATAAAAGCCTGTACGGAAGGCCTTGCTTACAAGGGACCGGGCTGCAGCGTGATGACCGCCGAGTCCGGCATGAATTTCAGCCAGGAGATTCCACCCCTCCTCTTCGGAGATGCACCTTTGAAGGACTCCGGTAGTGCTTTTCTTATAAAGCTATCCCTCGTGGACTCTGTAGGCTTTGGATCGCCGCACTATGCAGCGTGCCTCATTTTGGTCCTCGGGGAGTTCCTGCCTAGTAAGGTAGGCGAGGAATGGTTCTGTCCACGGGGCGATGACGGCCATTATTACGTGGGCTGAAGGTGTTATTTCATTGGCAGAGCCTCCGATTGTGTCAGAATGTTCGGTGTCGGGCAGTGCGGTTGGGTCCGGGCTGTTATTGTTCGGCTCCCCTTCCCATGCTACGGATGGCTTGAACAGCCTTTCCAAGAAGATGTTGGGGGGACTACATCGCGTTTTGCGCCGATGCGTGCCAGGACATCTGCCGCCTGATTATTTTCCCGGGCTATATGGTGAAATTCAAGCCCCTCGAACCGAGCTGACATTTTTAGGACGGCGTTGCGGTAAGCTGCCATTTTTGGATCCTTGGCATCGAAGTCTCCATTTATTTGGGATATTGCGAGGTTCGAGTCCCCGCGCACCTCTAGGCGTTGGATGCCCATGGATACTGCCATCCGGAGACCATGTAAAAGGGCCTCATATTCGGCTGCATTGTTGGAGTCCGTGTACATAATCTGTAGTACGTATTGAACTGTGTCTCCTGTGGGGGACGTCAAAACGACGCCAGCCCCCAGTCCAGCCAACATCTTGGAGCCGTCGAAATGCATGATCCAATTTGAATATGTGCCGTACTCTTTAGGGAGTTCGGCCTCCGTCCATTCTGCGACGAAGTCGGCCAAGACTTGTGACTTGATGGCTCGTCGTGGCTTATAAGTTATGTCGAACGGGAGGAGCTCGATGGCCCATTTCGCAATCCGGCCCGTTGCGTCACAGTTGTTTATAATATCGTTAAGTGGTACTTCCGAGGCTACTGTTATTGAACACTCTTGAAAGTAGTGTCGTAGCTTCCGGGATGCCATGAATACTGCGTATGCAATCTTTTGATAATGCGGGTACCATGATTTGCAGGGAGTGAGGACAGTGGACACATAATAGACCGGATTTTGAAGGGGGAATTTGTGTCCGTCCGCTTCTCGTTCGACGACGAGCACTGCGCTTACAACCTGATGTGTTGTTGCAATGTATAATAGCATTGGTTCGCTAATGTTTGGCGCGACCAGGACTGGGTTTGTTGCCAGTATGGCTTTTAATTCGTCGAGTCCGGCCGTGGCTGCGTCCGTCCATTTGAAGTGTTCGGTGTGCCGAAGGAGGCGGTAAAGGTGTAGGGCCTTTTCTCCCAAGCGGGAGATAAAGCGGCTTAGAGCCGCCACACATCCGGTTAACTTTTGTATTTGTTTGAGGTCCTTTGGGATATCCAGTTGCGACAGAGCTCGGATCTTGGCTGGATTTGCTTCAATTCCTCTACTGGATACAATGAAGCCCAAGAGCTTTCCGGCTGGAACGCCGAAAACGCATTTTTCCGGGTTGAGCTTGATGTCGTATGTTCGGAGGTTATCAAATGTGAGCCTCAAGTCGTCTACTAGAGATTCAACATGTCTTGTTTTGACGACCACGTCATCTACATATGCCTCCACTGTTTTGCCGATCTGGCTTGCCAGACATGTCTGAATCATGCGCTGATATGTTGCGCCGGTGTTTTTGAGCCCGAAGGGCATCGTGTTGAAGCAGAATGGCCCGTATGGTGTGATAAATGCTGTTGCGGCTTGGTCTGGTTCTGCCATCTTAATTTGATGGTAGCCAGAATATGCGTCGAGGAAACACAACGAATCGTGTCCTGCGGTAGCGTCGATAATTTGATCGATGCGGGGGAGGGGGAAGGGATCCTTTGGGCAAGCCTTGTTAAGGTCTTTAAAATCAACACACAGGCGCTAGGATTTGTCCTTCTTTGGTACCATCACTAGGTTTGCTAGCCAGTCCGGATGTTTTATATCTCTGATGAATCCGGCCTCCAATAGCTTTGCTAGCTCCTCTCCCATGGCCTGTCCTTAGGTTCGGAAAAACGCCGAAGAGCCTGTTTGACAGGTTTGAATCCTGTTTGGATATTTAAGCTATGCTCGGCCAGCCTGCGTGGGATTCCTGGCATGTCTGAAGGGTGCCAGGCGAAAATGTCATAGTTCTCTCGTAGGAACTCTCGCAATGTGGCGTCGACATCAGGGTTTAACTGTGCCCCGATGGAAGCTGTTTTATTGGGGTCCGTTGGATGGACTTGGAATTTGACTATTTCGTCCGCCGGTTTAAAGGAGGTGGACTTGGATCTTTTGTCGAGTACCACATCGTCCCTATTCACTGTAGAGCGCAGCGCAGTCAGCTCCTCAGCCGCTAGGGCTTCGGATAGTGCCTTGAGGGCCAGTGTGGCTGTCTTGTTTTCGGCGCGGAGTGCTATGTCCGGATCACTAGCGAGAGTGATGATCCCATTAGGCCCGGGCATCTTGAGCTTCATGTACCCATAATGGGGTATTGCTTGGAAGATTATAAATGCTTCCCGCCCTAGCAGAGTGTGATAACCGCTGCTGAACGGAGCCACCTGGAGACCTCTTTGGACCTGTAATTATCCGGCGTGCCGAACACCACATCTAGTGTGATTTTTCCTGTACAGCGCGCTTCCCGACTGGGGATTATTCCTCTAAAGGTTGTGCTTCTTCGCTCAATGCGGTTCTAGTCTATTTCCATTTTTTGAAGAGTCTCCTCGTAAATGAGGTTCAATCCGCTGCCACCGTCCATGAGTACCTTGGTAAGACAAAAGTTGTCCACTATTGGACTGAGGACCAATGCGGCTGGTGCTCGGGCTGTTCGGAATTTAGGTTCATAACTGGCGTTAAAGGTAATGGATGTGTCACTCCATGGGTTTATTGTTGCTACTTGGTAGACTTCGGCAAGGCTGCGGAGTGTCCTTTTTCGCATATTATTTGATGCGAAAGTCTCGAAGACTGTTAATGCCGTATTGGTGTCTCTGGGGTGGCTTTCTGTGGCCTCCGGAATTAGGAGATTTTCGCCAATTTTGGCCACCTGCCAGAGTATCCAACATGCTCTGAGGCTGTGAGTTGGTGTGGCGTCCTCTGTACTGTGAATTTTACAGGGTCCATTAAGCCACCCTTCCAGTACGGTTCCATGCCCTGTAGAGGGTTTTTGCTTTTTAGTGCTTGACCCGGGTGACTGGTGACGATGCACCCTTTTATTTCGGACTGGGTTTGTATTCAGGGCCGAATTGTCCCAAAATTTTATTTCGGTTTTCTAGGCGCTTTCCATCGCACAGTACTTTCATACAATGGACGCCAAGTCAGCGAAGCGTGTAATATCACGGTGACTTATGGCGTTGAGTATTCCCTTATCCATGCAGTTATTGCAGAAGATTGAGATTGCGTCTTCCTCGCGGCAGTCCCTTAGCCTGTTCTTAACCAGGAGGAATCTGGCCCAGTAATGATGTACTATTTCATCGGGTTCTTGCCTGATTTTGGATAGATCGCTTATGTTGGGGTGGGTGGGTGGAATTAAATTCGAAGCCTCACCCCATCTAAGGCTCAGAGGCCGAGGAATTTCTGAACTCGAAAATTTGGATTCCTGGATGTTGTCTAATGAATCCAGCCCATCGCCTGACTCTAAGTTCAGGTCTTGAGTGATATCCTCCCCTCCGCGGGTATCCGGCTTGGAGGGATCGGGAATCCGGACGTAGCTAGTCCTTAAGATAGATGAAGGATCGCCGCACTGTCCCTCTACCACGGCAACGTGATGGGTGACTTGGGGAGAGTTAATCTCTCTCAGATCAGTTTTAGGCCCAATCTGGTCGTAATCCGTAGCGACTCCGAGGGCGGCGAAGCGATCCAAGAGCTCATTTATGGAGGAAAGCTCTATTGGATCTAACTGCTCGGCGAGCTCCGAGTTGACATGAAGATTGTTTTCGATGGCTCGAGAGGTCATCGTCGATGCAGAAGCCGAACAGGCGGTCATAAGAAAGCCACCTAACCGGAGGGTTTGGCCGACAGCCAAAGCTCCCTTAGCAACGGTGCCGTCTTTAAAGACGGGGTGAGGCATCCTTCCTGATGGCGACGACATAGAGGAACTCTCAATGAAAGCACCAATGTCGGTGTCAAAACCGGCGGATCTCGGGTAGGGGGTCCCAAACTGTGCGTCTAGGCCGGATGGTAACATGAGGCAAGGGACACGAAGTTTTACCCATGTTCGGGCCCTCTCGATGGAGGTAAAACCCTATGTCCTGCTTGATTAATATTGATGATATGGGTAGTACAAGAGTAGATCTACCACGAGATCGAGGAGGCTAAACCCTAGAAGCTAGCCTATGGTATGATTGTTGATGTGTATGTTGTCCTACGGACTAAAACCCTCTGGTTTATATAGACACCGGATAAGGTTAGGGTTACATGGAGTCGGTTACAATGGTAGGAGATCTTCATATCCATATCGCCAAGCTTGCCTTCCACGCCAAGGAAAGTCCCTTCCGGACACGGGACGGGGTCTTCAATCTTGTATCTTCATAGTCCAGGAGTCCGGCTGAAGGTATCGTCCGGCTATCCGAACACCCCCTAATCCAGGACTCCCTCACATATAATTATCGTCCTCGACCTCTCTGTCTGTCGCTCTCTCATGAGGGCTGGCTTCTCCATCCTCCTGTGCTGAATCTTGCTGGAGGTGGTTGTCTTCGGCACTGTCCGGGGTGTTATTATCTCCCGTGCCGGAATCACCGTTTATGCTTTGGCGGGATTTAGAGCGGCGTCGTTGACGCCGGCGCTTAGGCTGCTTCTTGGAGGGGTCATCCTCCGCTGTTCCATCGCCATTGCCTTCTTTTGGGGTGTCCACCATGTATATATCATACGACTAGGTGGCTTTCCAGTGCCCTATAGGCGCTGGTTCTTGATCGTCTCCTGCATCGGCGCCCATACCGTCGATGTCTTCGGAGTCGAAGTCGAGCATGTCGGTTAAATCATCGACAGTGGCTACGAAGTGGGTGGTGGGTGGGCTTTGAATTTCTTCATCATCCGCATCCCAACCTTGCTGACCATAGTCCGGCCAGGGCTCTCCTGATAAAGAGAGAGACTTTAGTGAATTCAGAATATCGCCGAAGGGCGAGTGCTGAAAGATGTCCGCGGCGGTGAACTCCATGATCGGCGCCCAATCGGGTTCGATCGGTAGGGGCGCGGAGGGCTCGGAGTCTGGAGAGGAGTCCGGCTCCTTGGAGTCACGGGCTTCGCAGAGAATAGGGCTGGTGTTCGGCTCGATCGCCGTGGAGATTGCAGCCCCCGAGGCGGTGTCCAACCACCCATCCTCGATTAGCGTAGTTGGCTCCAAATTAAGGGTCGGAGCTGATGCGGGTGCAGCCTCCAGGGCACTGTTCGGCAGCAGAGCTAGATCATGCCCATCATGACAGTGCGGCGCGCTCGGCTGTGGCTCAAATCCGTCGAAGATCAAGTCTCCGCGGAGGTCGGCCGTGTAGCTCAAACTTCCAAATCTGACCTGATGGCCAGGGGCGTAGCTTTCGATCTGCTCCAGATGACCAAGTGAATTGGCCTGCAGTGCAAAGCCGCCGAATACGAAGATCTGGCCAGGCAGAAAGATCTCACCCTGGATTGCATCGCTATTGATGATCGGAGAAGCCATCGGGCCTAAAAGTGACGACACAGAGGAACTCTCAATGAAAGCACCAATGTCGGTGTCAAAACCAGCGGATCTCGGGTAGGGGGTCCCGAACTGTGCGTCTAGGCGGATGGTAATAGGAGACAAGGGACACGATGTTTTTACCCAGGTTCGGGCCCTCTCGATGGAGGTAAAACCCTACTCCTGCTTGATTAATATTGATGATATGGGTAGTACAAGAGTAGATCTACCACGAGATCAAGGAGGCTAAACCCTAGAAGCTAGCCTATGGTATGATTGTATGTTCGTCCTACGGACTAAAACCCTCCGGTTTATATAGACACCGGAGAGGGCTAGGGTTACACAGAGTCGGTTACAATGGTAGGAGATCTACATATCCGTATTGCCAAGCTTGCCTTACATGCCAAGGAAAGTCCCTTCCGGACACGGGACGAAGTCTTCAATCTTGTATCTTCATAGTCCAGGAGTCCGGCCGAAGGTATAGTCCGGCTATCCGGACACCCCTTAATCCAGGACTCCCTCACTCACCGAACGTGATCCAGGAGACTTGGACCCTGCTCCAAGGAACAAAAGAGGCAGTCATGAGGGTGGGGGCGCCCCCCCCCCCAGGGCGCGCCCCCTGCCTCATGGGCCCCTCGTTGCTCCTCTGGCGTACTTATTCCTCCTATATATACACACGTACCCCCAAACAATCAGAACATGAGCCAAAAACCTAATTCCACCACCGCAACTTTCTGTATCCACGAGATCCCATCTTGGGGCCTGTTCCGGAGCTCCGCCGGAAGAGGGCCGTCATCACAGAGGGCTTCTACATCATCATAGCCTCTCCGATGAAGTGTGAGTAGTTTACCTCAGACCTTCGGGTCCATAGTTAGTAGCTAGATGGCTTCTTCTCTCTCTTTGAATCTCAATACAAAGTTCTCCCCCTCTCTTGTGGATATCTATTCGATGTAATCTTCTTTTTGTGGTGTGTTTGTTGAGACCGATGAATTGTGGGTTTATGATCAAGTCTATCTATGAATAATATTTGAATCTTCTCTGAATTCTTTTATGTATGATTGGTTATCTTTGCAAGTCTCTTCGAATTATCCGTTTGGTTTGGCCAACTAGATTGGTAGTTCTTGCCATGGGAGAAGTGCTTAGCTTTGGGTTCGATCTTGCGGTGTCCTTACCCAGTGACAGAAGGGGCAGCAAGGCACGTATTGTATCGTTGCCATCGAGGATAACAAGATGGGTTTTATTTCATATTGCATGAATTTATCTCTCTACATCATGTCATCTTGCTTAAGGCGTTACTCTGTTTTTCACTTAATACTCTAGATGCATGCTGGATAGCAGTCGATGAGTGGAGTAATAGTAGTAGATGCAGAATCGTTTTGATCTACTTGTCACGGACGTGATGCCTATATACATGATCATGCCTAGATATTCTCATAACTATGCTCAATTCTATCAATTGCTCAACAGTAATTTGTTCACCCACTGTAGAATACTTATGCTCTTGAGAGAAGCCACTAGTGAAACCTGTGGCCCCCGGGTCTATTCTCATCATATCAATCTCCATCATTTAATCTTGCTTTGCTTTTTTACTTTGCTTTTACTTTTTACTTTGCATCTTTATACCAAAAATACCAGAAATATTATATCTATCAGATCTCACTCTCGTAAGTGACCGTGAAGGGATTGACAACCCCTAATTGCGTTGGTTGCGAGTAGCTATCGCTTTGTGCAGGTACGAGGGACTTGAGCGTGGCCTCCTACTGGATTGATATCTTGGTTCTCAAAAACTGAGGGAAATACTTACGCTACTCTGCTGCATCATCCCTTCCTCTTCGGGGAAAACCAACGCAATCTCAAGACGTAGCAGTCGGGCACCGACTGCCCCAAGATGCCGCTGGAGGATTCTGCCAAGAAGTGGCAGAATTCTTTCTTCTACGTTCGCAACCTCGGTGTGGACCATATCAATCTGCCGCCCTTTGTCGACGCGCCGCCGCGAGCGAAGCAAAAGTGGGGTTACTACCCCAAGCACCCATCACAGGAGGTGCTAAACCTGTGCGCGCGGGTGTCGGAGATGAGGGAGCGGGAGGGGCTCATCGGCACCGATCTCATCATCGCCTTCATCAAGCGCCGCGTGCTGCCGCTGCAGCAGCGTAGCCACCTCATTGGTCATATGGCCGGGCTTCAAGACCCTGACCGCATGTTGAATTTGCGGTTGGCGGCGGACCAGGTCACGCGTTGGGTCAACGATATCTCCAAGGCCGGGCTATGGGACGACTAGGTGTTCGGCAAACCTCCGTACAGCCAGGCGAACCCGGCACCCATGGTGAGTCCTTGGTCTTCGTATTTTTCCACTGCTCATCTTCTTGTTTGCCCTGACGCGACGCGGGAAGTGCTTCTGAATGCCATCCGGCATCCTTACGACCGGGCGCCGAAGCAAGTGGTGCGGGCCGTCTCAGAGGAACCCGCAGCCCACAGCGGAGGGGTGGAGGCGGCTGGCGACATCGGCGCGGGATGCTATGCGGGTAAGTTTCGTCCTTGTTTCTTGAACTGTCGGTCATGAGGCGGCACTAGGAGTGCTGATGCGAATTGTTGATGTAGCAGCACCGGGCGGAGGAGGCAGTGCGGCAGGAGCTGGGTCGTCTCGGGGAGCACCGGCAGCCAGTCAGCCGCATGGGTAGGACAATGTTGTGCCACGGGCCCAGGCCGTGAAGCGCGCGGCAAACCCGACCGGGAGCGTGAAGCCGCCCGCCAAGAGAAGGCGTTTGACTGATATGCTTAAAATAAATCCTTATGCTAAGTACATGAAAGATATTGTTACAAATAAAAGAAAGATACCGGAAGCTGAAATTTCCACCATGCTTGCTAATTATACTTTTAAGGGTGGAATACCAAAGAAACTTGGAGATCCATGAGTACCAACTATACCGTGCTCCATTAAAAGAAACTATGTTAAAACTGTTTTATGTGATCTTGGAGCCGGTGTTAGTGTTATTCCTCTCTGTTTATATTGTAGACTTGATTTGAATAAGTTGACACCTACTGAAATATCTTTGCAAATGGCTGATAGATCAACTGCTATACCTGTCGGTATTTGTGAGGATGTGCCTGTTGTGGTAGCAAACGTTACTATTTTAATGGACTTTGTTATTCTTGATATTCCCGAGGACGATAGTATGTCTATTATTCTTGGTAGACCCTTTTTGAATATTACAGGGGCTGTTATTAATTGCAACAAAGACAATGTCACTTTTCATGTTAATGGTAATGAGCATACGGTACACTTTCCGAGGAAACAACCTCAAGTCCACAGTATAAATTATACTGGAAAAACTTCAACAATTACTATTGGAGGTTTTGAATTCCCTCTTCCTGCTGTCAAGAAGAAATATGATATTCTTATTGTTGGGGATGTGCACATCCCCGTTGAGGTAACCTAGTGTTATTCGAAAATTCTCCAGTTTCATGCGATTCGGAAAGAGTTTGTTAACAAGACTTGATCAACCTTGTTAGTGGATTCCTTTTGATGAGCATGAGATGGATGAAGTTAGAAAGCACAACTCTCTGTACCCCCTTTTTACTTTCTGTTATTTAGATTAAATAAAGCAAAAATAGTATTTTTTGTCTGTTTTCTGAATTATCCTTGCATTAAAAAATACCCCAAAAATATAAGTTCTCCAAATGCCCTGAAAATTTTATATGATTTTTTTCTAAAATATTTAAGAATATTTGGCACTAAGAACACACCAGGGGGACCCACCATGTGCCCACGAGGGTGGAGGGGGCGCCCACCCCCCTGGGGCGCGCCCCCTGCCTCATGGACCCCACGTGGGTCCCCTCCACTTATTCTTGCACCCACACACTTCGTCTTCCTCCAGAAAAAATTCTCCCATAGCTCAAACCCGTGTTCTAGCTCATCTTGCTGCCATTTTCGATCTCCTTGCTCAAAACTCCATTCACAAAACTGCTTTGGGGGATTGTTCTTCGGTATGTGACTCCTCCAATGGTCCAATTAGTTTTTGTTCTAGTGTTTTATTTATTGCAAATTTTTGCTGCTTAGGTGACCCTGTTCTTGAGCTTGCAAGTCAAATTTATGTGGTCAAAAGTAGTTTTAATGCATGATATGGCCTCTAGGCACTTGTAGGAGTAGTTGCTATCAATCTTGTTGAGTTGGGTTCACTTTTATTTTGACTCACTAAAAATTTCAGAAATTTTTCAGAGGAAGAAATATGTTTAGGAAAATTTACCAAGGTGGTTCCTCAAGGAAGCAGGCACCTAGGCTCGGGATACGTGAGTCAGACTATGAACTTGACGTTAGAAGATTTTATGGTCGGAGCGGGTATTAAGGATGAACTTGACGCGTATGTGTGTAATGCTAACCTTGAGGGCTTCGTGTCAGATAAGTGCCCGCAATACTGTTACCTAACTGATTCATTTGTGAGAAGGTTTAAATTTACATCCTCGTGCAATTCTCACACTGTTTTATTTGATCTTTATGGTAAATCATATACCATGGACCTAGAAGATTTTAATACTGCTTGTAAACTCCCGCACTGGGGCAATGTTAGTGAACCTCGCAAATCTGAATATAAAGGCCCTGTTTGGTTCAGCTTTTATCGACAGATTCCGCTGCCGCGTAGCAGAATCTGAACCAAAGGACGAACCCAACAAAATCCGATTCCAGAAATCCGCTGTCAAAATCTGAACCAAAAGCGGAAGCAACCCAGGACGTGCTTTCCAAAATCTGATTCCGTTGCGGGCCAAAATCTGAAAATGTTGTATCACCTAGTTTGTCAAATGACCTACATCTTTTTCACATCAGATTTTCCACAGCTGTTTTTCCACAACAGATTTTTTACAGCTGCTTTTAGAAATCCACAGCCGAACCAAACAGGGCCAAAGACTTTCTTGCTAGTATCACTATGGGGGAATCTAGAGAAATCACACAAGCTACCATAGGGAGCATTCATTTTCCTGCCATACATTTTTTTGCTCTCTTCGTGGGTAGATGCATTAACGGTAAAGATGAGGCTTGCCACATGTGCGTTCCAAATCTTAGTGTCCTCAAGAGTGCGGTATTAGGTGATAGACAATATAACTTGGGGGCTATTTTTGCACGAAGGTTGCATCTTAATAGTTTAAGTGGAGACTTGTTTGGTGGAATTTATGCAACCCGTGTAGCTAATTATCTTGAGATACCCATACATGAGAATGATATGGAATTGCCTCCTGCTTATCTAGATTATAATGCTATGGTTCGTCATCAGTTTGTTGAGAGGAACGAACAGTTCCTCCAATACCGACTAATCTTTGATAGACGTCGCACTGTCCATGTTGCTCTCCCTGCTCCTGCTTTCTTTGACTTTCAGACAAAAGGGAGATATGTTATAACCAGGGAGGAGGCGAACGAGTATGAGAGGAGGATGGAGGCAGCTCGCCTCCAAGATGCAGCTCATCAAGCAACACCCGCTGCATCTCAGTACGACCCCAGCTACAACTTTGGATATCCACCAGGCTATGCATGGGCATAGACCAACTTAGGCCAAAAGCCTAAGCTTGGGGGAGTACGTATTTCTCACCGACATTACATTCATGTTCACACACTCATGCCAGTTGTTAGTGCTCATACTTTTTCATTGTACTATCCATGATAGTTTATTTTATTTTCCAGCATTCTTCTTGTGTGTTTGAAAAACCTTAAGAAAAACCAAAAAAATAGTTGTAGCTTTTAGCTAGTTTACTTTCCATGTCTGTAGTAGTAGTAATTAAAAGAAAACCCAAAAATATTTCTCGTTCTTCTTTTGCTTGTTGGGAGCTTTCTCGTGTAAATAGTTTTGTTTCTTTTCTTTTCTTTGGGGGTCGAGAGGAGAAGACCATGATGAAAATATTGAGTGGCTCTCATATGCAACAAAGAGCCCGTATTACCTTGTCTTCTCCCTTGTGTTGAATGCTTGCAGATTCCATCTTAGTCCAATGCATGTGCATTATTATTATTATCCACACCGTTCGGTCGTGCAAGTGAAAGGCAATAATGACGATATATGATGAACTGATTGAGATGAGAGAAGTTGGTATGAACTCGACCTATCTTGTTTTTGTAAATATGATTAGTTCGTCGTTCCTGATTCAGCCTATTATGAATGAAACATGTTTGCAATGACAATTAGAGATTATAGTTGCTCATGACATGCTTAATTAGATATGAGTTTATAATTGTTTACCTTGTGTGCCAACATGCTATTAAAATGGTTGTGATGTGGTATGATAGGGTGGTATCCTCCTTTGAGCGATTCGAGTGGCTTGACTTGGCACATGTTCACGCATGTAGTTGAAACAAAATCAACATAGCCTCCACGATATTTATGTTCATGGTGAATTATATCCTACTCGTGCTTGCACTCAGTGTTGATTAATTTTAATGCATGTTCATGACTATTGTCGCTCTGTAGCTAGTCGCTTCCCAATCTCTTTCTAGCCTTCACTTGTACTAAGCGGGTATACTGCTTGTGCATCCACTTCCATAAACCCCAAAAGTTATTCCATATGAGTTCACCATACCTTCCTATATGCGGTATCTACCTGCCGTTCCAAGTAAATTTGTATGTGCCAAACTCTAAACCTTCAAATGAAATTCTGCTTTGTATGCTCGAATAGCTCATGTATCAACTAGGGTTGTCTATATCTTCCATGCTAGGCGGGTTATTCTCAAGAGGAGTGGACTCTGTTCCTCACTCACGAGAAAATGGCTGGTAATCGGGATGCCCAGTCCCATGCTTAAATTTAAATAATTGCAAACAAAACTCCCCCAGGATTTTTGTTAGTTGGAGGCACCCGTTGTTTCGGACAATCCATGGATTGATGTTTGTTGGTGGTAGATGGAGTATAAACTTTACCATTTTGTTTGGGAACTGCCTATAATGTGTGTAGCATGGAAGATATCGAGATCTCTCGGTTGTTATGTTGACAATGAAACTATACCACTCAAAATATTATTCATCTATGTTTCAAAAATCGAGCTCTGGCACCTTTACAAATCCCTGTTTCCCTCTGCGAAGGGCCTATCTATTTACTTTTATGTTGAGTCGTCATACTCTTATTAAAAAGCACCAGTTGGAGAGCACCGCTGTCATTTGCATGTATTACTATTAGTTTACATTGCGTATGACTGTGTCTGGATCTCTTTTACCATGAATTACAATGTTTAGTCGGTCCTTGATCTTCAGAGGTGCTCTGCATTTATGTTTTGCGGTCTGAGAAAGGGCTAGCGAGATACCATCTTGTTATATCATATTATGATTGTTTTGAGAAAGTGTTGTCATCCGAGATTTATTAATATTGCTCGCTAGTTGATTATGCCATTGATATGAGTAAACATGAGACCTAAATATTATTGTGAATATGGTTAGTTCATAATCTTTGTTGAAAACTTGAATGCTGGCTTTACATATTTACAACAGCAAGATGAAATAGAGTATGTGAAAGTTTTTCTTTATCACTTTCAGTTTGTCAACTGAATTGCTTGAGGACAAGCAAGGGTTTAAGCTTTGGGGAGTTGATACGTCTCCATCGTATCTACTTTTTCAAACACTTTTGACCTTGTTTTGGACTCTAACTTGCATGATTTGAATGGAACTAACCCAGACTGGCGCTATTTTCAGCAAAATTGCCATGGTGTTATTTTGTGCAGGAATAAAAGTTCTCGAAATGACCTGAAAATCAACAGAGAGTATTTTGGAATATATAAAAAATACTGGCGAAAGAATCAACGTCAGGGGGCCCACACCCTGTCCACGAGGGGGGGGGGGCTGCCTCATGGGCCCCCTGATGCTCCATCGACCTCAACTCCAACTCTATATATTCACGTTCGGGGAGAAAAAAACAAAGAGAAGGATTCATCGCGTTTTACGATACGGAGCCACCGTCATGCCCTAATCTCTCTTGGGAGGGCTGATCTGGAGTCCGTTCGGGGCTCCGAAGAGGGGAATCCATCGCCATCGTCATCATCAACCTTCCTCCATCACCAATTTCATGATGCTCACCGCCGTGCGTGAGTAATTCCATCGTAGGCTTGCTGGACGGTGATGGGTTGGATGAGATTTATCATGTAATCAAGTTAGTTTTGTTAGGGTTTGATCCCTAGTATCCATTATGTTCTGAGATTGATGTTGCTATGCCTTTGCTATGCTTAATGCTTGTCACTACGGCCCGAGTGTCATGATTTCAGATCTGAACCTATTATGTTTCCATGAATATATGTGAGTTCTTGATCCTATTTTGCAAGTCAATAGTCACCTACTATGTGTTATGATTCGGTAGCCCCGAAGTGACAATAATCGGGACCACTCCAGGTGATGACTATAGTTTGAGGAGTTCATGTATTAACTAAGTGTTAATGCTTTGGTCCGGTACTCTATTAAAAGGAGGCCTTAATATCCCTTAGTTTCCAATAGGACCCGCTGCCACGGGAGGGTAAGACAAAAGATGTCATGCAAGTTCTTTTCCATAAGAACGTATGACTATATTCGGAATACATGCCTACATTACATTGACGAACTGGAGCTAGTTCTATGTCACCCTATGTTATAACTGTTGCATGAGGAATCGCATCCGACATAATTATCCATCACTGATCCATTGCCTATGAGCTTGTCACATATTGATCTTTGCTTAGTTACTTTTCCGTTGCCACTGTTACAATCACTACAAAACTAATACTATTACTTTTGCCACCGTTACCGTTACTTCCATATTACTTTGCTACTAAATACTTTGCTGTCGATATTAAGTCTTTTCAGGTGCGATTGAATTGACAACTCAATTGTTAATACTTGAGAATATTCTTTGGCTCCCCTTGTGTCGAATCAATAAATTTGGGTTGAATACTCTACCCTCGAAAACTTTTGCAATCCTCTATACTTGTGGATTATCTGTGATCCGCGCAGGGCTTCGCCTAAGCACTACGACAATATGACCGGAGGAGTAAACTGTGGAGGGGGCACCGCTAGAACACACAACAACGATTGTTAGCTGTGTGCGGCGCCCCCCTCCACAGTTTGGAGGGGAGGAGAGGCGGCCAAGGGGGCGCCCCAAGTAGGAGGAATCCTACTTGGGCGCCTCCCAATTCGGCCTTCCCCCTTCCATATTCATCCGGAGGGGGAAGGAAGGAGGAGGGAGGAGAGAAGGAAGGGGGAGGCCGAATTGCTCCCCTTCCTTTATCTCTTCCTCTCTTTCCTTCCCCCTTATTTTGGCCTACATGGGGCGCACCATCCCCCTAGGGGTTGGTCTGTCCCCTTCTTGGCCCATTAGGCCCGTGTAGTTGCCGGGGGGATGCCCGGAACCCCTTCCGGTGACCTGATATGTACCCGGTACCCTCGGAACACTTTTGGTGTCCGAATATCATCGTCCAATATATGAATCTTTACCTCTCGACCATTTTGAGGCTCCTCGTCATGTCCGTGATCTCATCTGGGACTCCTAACAACATCCGGTCACCAAATCACATAACTCATATAATACAAAATCGTCATCGAACGTTAAGCGTGCGGACCCTACGGGTTCGAGAACTATGTAGACATGACCGAGACACCTCTCCCGTCAATAAACAACAGCGGAACCTGGATCCTCATATTGGTTCCCGCATATTCTACGAAGATCTTTATTGGTCGTACCGTAATGACAACATACGTTATTCCCTTTGTCATCGGTATGTTACTTGCCCGAGATTCAATCGTCGGTATCTTCATACCTAGTTCAATTTCGTTACCGGCAAGTCTCTTTACTCATTCCGTAATACATTATCCTGCAACTAACTCATTAGTCACATTGATTGCAAGGCTTATTATGATGTGCATTACCGAGAGGGCCCAGAGATACCTCTCCGATACTCGGAGTGACAAGTCCTAATCTCGATCTATGCCAACCCAACAAACACCTTCGGAGATACCTGTAGAGCATCTTTATAATCACTGAGTTATGTTGTGAAGTTTGATAGCACACAAGGTATTCCTCCGGATCCGAGAGTTGCATAATCTCATAGTCGAAGAAATATGTATTCGACATGAAGAAAGCAATAAAACTGAACAATCAAAATGCTAAGCTAACGGATGGGTCATGTCCATCACATCATTCTCCTAATGATGTGATCCCGTTATCAAATGACAATTCATGTCCATGGTTAGAAAACCTTAACCATCTCTAATCAACGAGCTAGTCAAGTAGAGGCTCACTAGGGACTCGGTGTTTTGTCTATGTATTCACACATGTATTAAGGTTTTCGGTCAATACAATTCTAGCATGAATAATAAACATTTATCATGAATAAGGAAATATAAAATAGCACATTTATTATTGCCTCTAGGGCATATTTCCTTCATAAAAACCCGCGCTACTACTATCAACTTAGTAGTTGGGATGGGCAAAAACCCGCGCTACTAGTAAGTAGCAGTAGCGAGGGGTATAAACCCTCGCTACTAGTAAGCGTCTGCCTATAAGCTTTTCCCTAGTAGTGATAATGTGTAGACCAACATTGAGTGGACGAATCCATCAACAAGTTGAGCAAGAGGAAGCAAAACTTGTGACCTCGTCCACAGCCGCGTGCAGTGACCACCTTATCTCCAGCGGACGAACCACGTTACAGAACTTGGAGACGCTGGTCTGGATAGTATACCGGCGATACGATAATGACCTCACATTATGTTATTAAATGGCATACATGTCGTAGGGCGCAATATGTTTTCGTGCGTGAAATGATTCATGCACTTGCTGCCAGAAGGTCCCCCATTTGCTCCTACCTACAAAAGCCATGGATACGGCCAACCACGCATCGCACAACAACTCATCCTCCATGGTCGAGTAGCTCGCCATCCTTCATACTCTAAAAACGACATAATGTTCGAAAATAAGCTCAATGGCATTTAACCAAACACCTGCCGGGCCGAGCATGGTGTCCGTCATGGAGGTCGTCGATAGGGGGGCAAAGTGTACCAGGGTGCAAACGACAACGGGGTGGAAACGTTGTCGTAAATGCGAGCAGGCACATCAGTGTCGGTTGTGGAAGTCCGGCAATGCCTCTTTGGCAGCCGGAGACGTACATCGGCGAAGGTGGAGGGGCGGATGCAAAGCAAGGGGGAGGTGTGTGTGTGTGGGGGGGGGTCCTACGTGGTTGTTCTTCGGACTCCCGCAACCCCCCTTTGTTTCCAATATGCGGGAGAAAACACGTCAGACCGCTCAGCGGAGCGATACAGGCCCGCGTTGGATGGCTTCCATGGTCTGAACCGCGCGGTCCGAATGTATACAAGCGGTCTGAGGGTCGGTGCTGAAGATGCCCTTACATCTGACTATTATATTTTGCCGGCTATAAGGTTTGTTATAGATGATGTGGCAATATCATATAGCCAACAACTAATTGAGAATGACAGTTTGGAGCTCGGCCTTCATGGAGGCCGAATTAAAAAAAACAAATTTCATACATTTTAGCTTCAGAAAAATCTAAAATTTTCTATACAAGCACACAAGGATGTGATGTGTATGTGTGTAAAACTTCATAATGAAATACCTTGAGATGCGATCTGTGCAAAAAGAACAAATTCACGATCTTTTGAGATGAATAGTATCATGTGTTGAAAAGCCATTTTTTTTGCACAACCGTCATTTCAACGTATTTCGTCCTGAAATTTACACACACATGTGTTATGCCTTCATGTATGTCCGTATTTTTCAGTATTTTTTGAAATTGGAAATATATGAGTTTTGTTCAATTTTGAATTTTTAGAAACCGGACTCCATGAAAGCCGAGCTCCATAAGCAATTTTCCGCAGCTGACTATACTATTAACCATCTTCTAAGTATAAAGTTTATAAGGAGCGGGAGCTTTTAATATCCACCTCTCTCGCCTTCTTGTTCATGGCACTCCATTTCCTTTCAGTTTTAATAGTAACAATTTTCAATAATTAAATGGACAGCTATGTAGATTCTTCGTATTTACTTTTTATGGGGGAAGCTCAAGTTCATGGTGTCCCCACAGTTTTTTCAATTTTGTGCCACAAACTCCTTTTGTCATTTTAGATAAAATACTTTAAAAGTTATATTTAAAAAAGTACTCAAATGCATAAAATTCAAATAAAAAATACATCTAAACAACATGAGTATGCGTATATGGAAAAATATATCATCCGACCCATCCATTCTCCGAAATCCTATTCTGCCGTTCCGATATCCTTTGCTTGTCTTTTTCAAAACAAAACAAAAGAAATGCCGTACACGGTTTTTGCCACCACAGCCATAGACGCACCGCAGCAAATCTGGATCGTTGCAAGCAATATCGAACGAACGGTTCATACGATGCCATGTCACGGATCCGCGGCACCCACGAATCCACCAATCAGCGGTGACCTCTCTCCCACTATAAACCCAGCACCGTGCTCCGTCTTTCCCCAATTCCATATCCGCCACCCACCTTCCCCTGCACACAACTCTCCACCGTAGCCCCCAATCCCCACCCATCTTCCCGGAGCAGCGATGGCCCCCAAGGCGGAGAAGAAGCCGGCGGCGAAGAAGCCCGCGGAGGAGGAGCCCGCGGCGGAGAAGGCCGAGAAGACCCCTGCCGGGAAGAAGCCCAAGGCCGAGAAGCGGCTGCCGGCGGGCAAGAAGACCGCCTCCAAGGAGGGCGGCGGCGAGAAGAGGGGCCGGAAGAAGGGCAAGAAGAGCGTGGAGACCTACAAGATCTACATCTTCAAGGTGCTGAAGCAGGTGCACCCCGACATCGGCATCTCCTCCAAGGCCATGTCCATCATGAACTCCTTCATCAACGACATCTTCGAGAAGCTCGCCGGCGAGGCCGCCAAGCTCGCCCGCTACAACAAGAAGCCCACCATCACCTCCCGGGAGATCCAGACCTCTGTCCGCCTCGTCCTCCCCGGGGAGCTCGCCAAGCACGCCGTCTCCGAGGGCACCAAGGCCGTCACCAAGTTCACCTCCTCTTAGATTCCGTTGCCTGTATCTAGTACCAGATGTGGTTGTTCACTCTGGTTATCGCCAAGTAGAAGTAGTGCTAGTGCTGGATGGGAGTTGCTGAATGCTTACCGATGCTTCGTTCGCTGTAAGAACAGAATTATGAACCTTATGGTGCCGCTTTTGCAAGCTGAGATTTAGCAGCGTTGCTTATGATCTGACTGTTGTTTGCTTTTCTGCTCTTCTGAACCGAACTGTGCCACTGGACTGAACATCTGTATTGTTAATGGTAGGTTTCAGTTCTCTGAAACTTATTGGATTGGTTGCAACAATTCAGGTTATGAGTTTATGAGTACCGCTGTGTTCATGTCAAGGTAATGATGAACAACACCAACGCCATGATTTTGCCTTGCTCGTGCTTTTGGTTTGTAACGCTAGAAGTTAGCATTGATTTTCAATTAGTATCATCATCTAGCCAGCATGTTTGCAGCACCTTGTTGACACTATTAAAATGTCAAGTTTGACAGTTGCTGTAATTTGCAGCATCAGTATCATCCAGAAGTTGGTTCCTATAAGCAAATTTGGTTATCTCTAGTACCCTTTTACCGAACATAAGTTACAATTCTGAATTTTATGGACTGTTAGTGAATCCATTCAAGCAATGGTCTGCTACCTGTAGTTGTTGACCTGGCGTGCCGGTATCATGGACTAGTTCTAATTTTTTATCTAGCGACTGTTCTGCTTGTAGGGTTTGGACTTCAAATGGAATGTGAAATATCCGCACAGAACTGAATAATTCAGAAGTTTGTGACCTGAGACGGCAGTATTATGTACAGTTCTGCATCTGGGATAGCAGTAACGAACTAATCTGTGCACCTCCATCATCACTTCAGAAGTACTGGCACGTCTGTTTAACCGCGGCAATTGTTATAGCCACATTAAAAGAAATTGCGCAATTTTTTAATGATAATCGTGCTAAAATTTCATATCCATGATAGACAATTAAGTATGGGTAGCAAGATATGCACAGTTCATTTTAGATAGTTCAATTTGGTTATGCATCTGTCCATTGGCTAACAATTGTTCGGTGAACATAGATCATCATAGACACTCCTAGAGAAAAAAATATATTGTACTCTATTAAGTTTCGTAGAAATTGCATTACTGCTTTTGCAACAAATATGAAGTTCAAGTGGAGTCTATAACACTGAATTAAGGAATATGCAAGTGATCTTTTTTACATATGAATATTGAGGTGGCATGGTGGAGTCAGGGAGGGAAGAGTATATAGCATAAAAGATAAATCTATCAGTATTAGGACAAGGGTTCTAAAAACTATCTATTTTTAAAATTCGACGAAGACTACCACAAACTTGGTTTCCCGTTTCAAAAAACACTGATGAGGTAGTGGACACGACTGGGGAAACTGTATCGAATAATTAAGTTTGACTGTTTTTATAACCGGTGGGACCCACATGTCAGCCTCACTAAAATCCGCAATGAAGAGGAATCCCACGCTCCCAGCCACCTCTCCCTCTTCCTCCCGACAAAGTGCTGCCAACCACCTTACGCGCTCACGCTTGTTGCATCCGGCCTCATGGTCAACCGCGCCCGCCGCCCGTTAAGTATGAGGTGGCTCCGCTCTCGCAGAGCCATGTCCACTACCTCTAAGTTTGCAGTTCATGCAACACAATAAATGTCTGTTCGAGGTGGAGGCGCGCTGGGAGCAGCCGGGCGCATCGTTCGATAGCGTTCGTGAAAACCCAATTACTGCCGACCTGCTTGCTTGTGGACCCCGTGCTTGCGGAGGCTTGGGCTCTTGATCCGTCCAAGACCATTGTGGGGTTGCCGAGCTCATCCAAGCTGGGATGGTCGAGTTTGAGCGCACGGTCCGTCAATAAGTTGGTGAGAGGTGATGCAAGGTGGAGGAAGAAACGCGTCTGCACCGCGAGCGCGACACCGCGACCGATGAGGGACGCCATGACACCATCCTCAAGCGGTGTGGCGGCGACGATGACGGCTCAGACAAAGCCGACTACGACGACATGGACGATGATGGCGGTGTGAGGTCATCGTTTGCTACTTGGCCTAGTAATTTAGATGACGATACCGTTGACCCCTCGGTCACCGTCCACTGGTCTTATCTACGCAGTCATCGTTTTTTTTTTTTGCAAAAGCAGTCATCGGCTTGACTGGGAAATTAAGGTCACGTAAGCAAGAAAAACATATAGAAATGTATCAGAAACTTATACAGTGACTATGTACAATACCGAGAGCATGTGTAGTGACCGTATTTAAAGTATAGTGAAATCCAATGACCAAAGTCAAACGCCGACTCAAGTTCAAGTATACTATGGATAAATTTTGCTCCTATCGCAAACCACAAGAACACAGTCTGAATTCTGGCGTAAAACTGGAAAAGAGAGAAATGGTGCGTCACATATCCCAGCTTCCGCCCGTGCTCCATCACACCACTCATCAGAGAACCGAAGAACACCTAAAAAAAAGAGAACCAAAGAGGGGTCTACGCAGCCCACAGTTCCACCACGCCCGAGCCAATCAGAATCGAGAAACCAGCGCGCCACGGATCGCTCCCCCACGATCCGCGTGACTCATCTGAAACTAAATCCTCACCACCCATTTCCCGCAGATCCAACGCTCGGAACTCCTCCCCCCTCCCAAAGCACACCGCGCCCAGAAACGCGAAATTTTCCCCAGACTCGCGCCCACCGGCCGCCTCCCGCTCCTTAAAACCACCGGATCCCCTCCCCGTCTTCCTCATCCTCATCCCAGCCCCCAAGCAGTTCCCCTCCTCAACCCCCGAGAGTCCGCCGCGCCCACCCGCCAGCCCCGATGGCCCGCACGAAGCAGACGGCGAGGAAGTCCACCGGCGGCAAGGCGCCGCGGAAGCAGCTGGCGACCAAGGCGGCGCGCAAGTCGGCCCCGGCCACCGGCGGCGTGAAGAAGCCGCACCGCTTCCGCCCCGGCACCGTCGCGCTCCGGGAGATCCGCAAGTACCAGAAGAGCACCGAGCTGCTCATCCGCAAGCTGCCCTTCCAGCGCCTGGTGCGGGAGATCGCGCAGGACTTCAAGACCGACCTCCGCTTCCAGAGCTCCGCCGTGTCCGCGCTCCAGGAGGCCGCCGAGGCCTACCTCGTGGGGCTGTTCGAGGACACCAACCTCTGCGCCATCCACGCCAAGCGCGTCACCATCATGCCCAAGGACATCCAGCTCGCCCGCCGCATCCGTGGCGAGAGGGCCTAGGTTGCCTCGTGGTTGTCTGATCTGGAGACTGGTGTAGAGATGTTAGCTTCGTCTCGTTAGCATGTGTCTGATCTTGCATCGTGGTAGGAAGATCCCTCGTTCGTGCCAGTATGGCTGTGTTATGTTCTAGTGTGTACTGTCTGATGTTACCCTCTTGTTGCCATCAGCAATGTGAAAGTTGGCTCGCAGATCTTAACTTTGTGCTTCGTGATGCGCTTTGCTGTTTCCGGGCCTCAGATCTTAATTTCATGCTTCGTGATTCAAACCTGAAATATCAACGAATGGGGTTTCTTAGCTTTATCCATGGCGTTGATTGGAATTTCCTGGATTTTAAGCCTGAAGCCCCAATGAAGTGGCGCTTTGTTCCTCCAGTTTTCAGTTTGTTCCCTCTCATGTTTAGTACGCTTTGGAATGAATCTTGTATACTTTGAACGCTAGTGCACCGATCTAAATGATTTGATCTTGTTACTGAAACATCTGAATTGTCTGAAATCTGTCCCAGGTTAGTGCACTGTTAGTTTTTTTTGTTGAAGTTGAGTACTGTTAGTTTGAACCATTGCATTTGCTGTATCTACCACAATCATTCAATGCATTGATGGCTTAGTGCCTTGGTCAGTAGCTGTACTGGGCAGCTTCTTATTGATATTACTTGCTTGTTGCATTTCTACTGAGATCATCTTTAACCTATGAGTGACATGGCAACTTGGCAAAGCAAGGCCTGCCAATTTGTATGCTTATGTCATCTAATCTTTGGAAGTCCCTATTTCCCTCTCCTGAACTAGCAAAAGTAAGATTACGGCTTCATTTTCTTGACTATAAAGCAGTGTGATTGACATATTTTTAACCACTTCTGAAGCTAGTCTTACGACAGTATTATGCGTTGACTAAACTAATAGCCATTCAAATCAGCCCTCTATACAAGTCTTTCCAAACCTATATATTTGTGTCATTTCAGAACCAAACCTATACTAAAGTGATGATGCCATTTTCCTATTTTTTAGCAAGCATTTTCCTATTTAACAGTACATAGCAGCTGTTGCATCATGTATGGCTGACGAACCAGGCGTCAAGCCCACACCTGGTAAGCTATCTCAAAAAAAAAAAAGTATGGCTGACGAGCGATGGTTACTACTCCCTCCGTTTCTAAATATTTGTCTTTTTAGAGATCTCAAATGGTTACCACATACGAATGTATATAGACATATTTTAGAGTATAGATTCACTCATTGTGCTCTGTATGTAGTCACTTGTTGAAATCTCTAGAAAGACAAATATTTAGGAACGGAGGGAGTAGCAAAGATCAGCTCAACTGCCGCCGTTCTGCTTCTCATTGCTCCAAGGTTTTCTGTTTTTGTTCTCTCATCTCTTTAATGCAAATTCATTGTGAAAACCGCATTATCCGGAGCTCTGCCGTGTACACTCCAGGAGGGCGCCGAGGGCTACCTCGTTGTTCTCTTCAGGGACGCACAACTTTGTGCCATGTGTTGTGAGAGGGCTTAGTTGCTTGTTGCTTCCTAGTTTGTGATCTGAAGGTGTAGAGATGATCTGTGGTGAGAGGGCCTAATTCGCGCATCCTTTTTGTTGTTTCTCGCTGGCTTATAACTAGTTTTCTCGCCGGTGCCGTGATGCAGTACTAATGTTAACTTTATTACCATCATCAGTGGGAACATGGGAGGTGATCAAACTGATCTTAAACCACTGCGTGTTTGTACGATTTCAGCAAACGGTGTGGCTTATCCCACTGGTTAGATTTCTTGCTGAAAAATTCTTCAAAACTGCTCCGGTTTCAGCTTTAATGATGTCTTGGTTATGTCAATTTTCAGCACTTTGTTTGCTGGAGATGGTGCCATTGTATCTGACGAGCATGATGTTCAAATGCTCCAGCTCAGTTCAATTGTCACACTCCTAGCTAGCTCTCGTAGCGTGACAAGGGCACAAGATGTAGAGGGGATGGAGAAGAGCATGGCAGAGAGCAGTAGAGATGCAGGCTAAGAAGTTCAGTCGTTAAGAGCATCTCCAGCCGTTCGGCCCCTCAAGATGCTAAAAGAGAGCGGTCTGAAGGCGAACCGGCGCTAGTTCGGCCCCTGGAGGCGACCTAGCTCCCAGTCACACCCCCAGGACGCGGAAAATTCGAACTTAGTCGTTCCCGCTCACAAAAGACGCCACAAGTCGGGCGATCGCAAGCCACAATTCGGCGTACAAAAAAATAGAGCGGCAGAAGTTCGCGTGCGCAACACATCACTCGGCGGGCTCTGCCCTAGGCGTCAGCGGAGTTGGCGTGCGCGGGCTTGGCGGTGTCGGGGCTGCTTCTGCGCTGGGTGGTGTCGGCGCGGCTTCGGTGGTGCTGGGCGTCGTGAAGGCGTCATCACGCGGGCTTGGCGTCGGCGTCGGCGTGTGCGTCGGCGTCGGCGACCTTGTCGAGGGAAGCTGGTTCAGGATGAGGCCGCACTCCGCCAAGTACCACGCCTTGACCGCCTCGTCGGTGCTCTGGAGCATGTACGCCCCGCCCAGCAGAAAAGCCAGGTCGGTGTTTCTCTTCTTCGCGGCGACGTTCGTCTGGAGCAGGTCAAGCTTGACGGCGCTGCTCGACATCAACGCCGACCACCGTGCCTCGGTCTTCTCTTCACGAAGGACGGCCCGGGCCTGAGCGTCGGCGAGGCAGTGCTCGATGGACTCCTGCACTCGAGCGATGGCCGCGTCGGCGTATTTCCCCTTCTTGGCAACTTTGTTGCCGTCCGGCCACCCTTCCGATGCGCCAGGAGTCGGCGCGTCCGGCTTGTAGGTCTCCCTGGCCTTGTCGAGGGTGCACCGGATTTCCGCCCACTTCTCGCACTTGTCAATGCGCTTGTAAATTTGGAGGTACTTGAATTCGGCGTCGCTGTTGCTCTGCCGGTACAGGGCGAACATGCGCAGCAACTGCGTGGAGGAACAAACAGTTGGCGTGCGTACACGGCGAAGAGAGGCGGGAGACCGGCGTGGCATACCTGATCCTCAACGCTGGCACCGCTCTACGGGCGAGCCGCGACCTCCTCGCCGACCCCATGCCATTTGTTGCACGCCCCCTGGATACGCCCCCAATGGTTCGCCATCGCCTTGGAGCCGCGCTGCATGTAGACCCTTTAAAGTAGGGGTCGACGAGCTTGCGCTCATCGAACTCGACCTTGATGCGGTCCCAGTACGTGTCGATGCTCTGGTTCGTGTCGGTCGTCGGGTCGAGGCAGACGACTTTCCATGCTTCGGCGAGGCATTCCTCCTCCTTGGACGCCCACTTGATGCGCGGCTCGCCTGACCTGGCCGCCCGCTTCTTCTTCTTGCGCCCCTTCGCCGAAACAGGCGTCGGCTCCTCCTCCTCCTCCTCCTCCTCATCGTCCTCCTCCTCCTGCTTCTTTTGCTCGTCCTCGCCGTAGACGTAGCTGAGCTCGCCGTCCATGCCGCCGCTGTGATCCACCACCTCGTCCTGTGTGGCGAACCAGGGAGACGCGGCGGCCGCGATGATGTCGTCCATGTCGGCCTCGGTCTCGTCGGTGTCGCCGAGGTGCGAGAAGGGCAGCGGGCCACGGCGTAGCGGGGGCGTCGGGGAGGAAGCGTAGGCGGGCGGCGAGTAGTTGTATGGAGGGCACTGCACGCCGGCGAAGATGGGAGAGGGCGTGCGCTGGGCCGGGTATCCATGGGGCCATGGCTGTGGAGAGCCGACGCCTTGCTGGCCCCAGGGCGCGTATTGGGCGTGGCTTCCGGGTGGATTCATCATCCCCGCGCGAGTCGCCTCGGCCTCGGCTTGGTCCACCAATGAGGCAGCCGCAGCCGCGCGCGCCGCGTTGTCGCGAGCCTTCTTGGCGATGGCCTTGTTTCGTCGGTCGGCTGTGACAACCTCCCGCCGCTGAACTTCCGTCCTCCACTCGGCGTTTGACATGCCGGGTGGCTTGATCGGCGGCGCCTTCGGTTTCCTCTGCTTCGGCTGGGCGACGGAGGCGGTCGCGGTTGCCGTCGCGCGGGGGGCGACATACTTCTTCGGTGGCATGGTAGCCGGCTGGGAGGCGAGCGGGAGGGAGATTGGCGGGAGGAAGGAAGAGTATGGGAGGGAAGTGGAAAAAAGCGGGAAGAAACGGCGGGAAGAGGCGCCCGCCTCGCTGACAGGGCGGACCCACGCGTCCTTTTCGCTTGTGCCAGGGGGCGCCGGGTTCGGCCTGGGTCCGTCGGCACCAGTTTCGACCCGATCCGACGAAAAACAGCCTTCTAGAGGCGTGACTGAGCCGTTTTTTCGACGCCGGCGCGATAAAAATGTCTAAAGAGGATCTGTTGGGGGCGTAATTGGAGATGCTCTAACTGACGAAACTGAAGAAGTACATGTCGAGCGAGGGAAGCGAGGAAATGAGGGAATCCTGAGTTCGTCTGATCGCCACAGGTTCAAGCCCAGTGCCTAGTCACAATACATCGTTGCTGGGATTGGAAGCATAGAAGAGAAGCTGCTCGCCGAGATCAAGTTCCTGTCGGACCGTTTTGACGCGCTCGATTTGATACAACAGAAGATCAGCAATCTCTTCACCAAGTGGGAAGGCCAAGCACAACAAGTGGAACAGTTCAAGGATTACTTTCACCACCTTCACCTGAGCCGGATTAGCTAGCAATTATCGGTTACTTACAGGGATTTGTTATTGTTAGAAAGGATAGGGAGGGACGATTGACGTAATACGTTGGATGTATTATTTAGCCTTAGGGGCGAGTATATATTGAGTACAATAGGGCAAGAAGATGAAACAATTTCTATCTAATCCCGGACAATTTTAACTACCAAATATATCTCTAACACCCTTGCAGTTGTAGCGGTAGCGTTGCAAACAACAGGAGCGTCGCGGATGGTTAGGCTGGAGAGAATAGCAGCCGCGGGCTGACATCCCCGCAGTCGCAGCGGGAGCGTCGTGGACGGTGTCACGTTGCGAACGCGACGCTAGGGTTTAGATTGGTTAGACTGATATCATATTAGAAGGGACATGAATGAATGATTGGCGTAAAGCGTTAGATGAAAACAATTTCTATCTAATCCCAGACAATCTCTAACTACCAAATATATCACTAACAGTTATGCTGTGCCGCGAATCAATCTGTGATTGAGTTGGTTAGGTGGACAGTGGTATTCCCAACCCACCAAGGTTCAAATTCTAATTCTGGTGCTGTGTGCGTTCATAGGGATGAGTGTATGCGCGTGTATATGAGCGCTTGTGTCTGTACTGATGCTCAAAAAAAAAGTTATGCTATGCCCAGCTTGACTTATTTGGTCCCTGTTGCACTTTCTTTGGTTTTCCGTTTAAACATTTGAGCCAAGCCTTGTCGTGGACTCGTGGTTGGATGCTTGGTGTGGTTGTTATAATATACTAGATGACCCGTTGCGCAAATGGCACAAAGGGCTGCAGCAAACCAGGTACTCATAGGAAGTTAGTATGCACTGAGATAAGGCGTAATCAGTAACTGGTTGTTCAATCCGTAACTACTTGCTGATACAGAAAAGTATCACCAAGCAGAAAGGTTAAGGGACATGTTAGTCTATGGGCAAAAGACTCATATACCAAACCGAAATAGAGGATCTGAGATCAAATACTTGATGTGTAAAATTTTGCTAACGAACCAAAGAAAATCTGATTCATCTCTTTATTTATTACTGTAAAACAAAGCAACACAGTAGTAGGATGATACAAATCCACACACATGCATGGCGGAATGCGCCGTTTGTCTCTGCTCTGCCTCCCTCCTCTCAACCATCCACCGTGACCTGACTTAAGAGAGTATAGTCAGCGATGAATAAGGTCTGAACTTGAAACAACTAATGTCAGCAAGACCCCAAGGCTTGAAGCTTTGCATATAATAAAAAACCAATTCCCAACTATTTTTGCCCAAACATCCCAAACAAGCACCATGTATTTTAAAGAGAAATTCAGTCCAAGCAGCTTCATTAAGCCTTCAGGTGCATAATCAATCACTGTAGTGTTCTAGCCTTAAGAAACTGAAAAAGAAACAATCAAAAACAAAAGTAAAATCATGTGTAGCAGCAGCAAAAGCAAAACTAATCACATTCTGTCATTCTGACCTATCATCTTTTAAATCAAACTACACAAGAATAAAATTATCTAACAGAACATGAACACCATGTATCCTATTCAGAGCGGTACCAAAAAGGAGAGACATCTTCACTGCATATATATGCTAGATAATCAAAAATCTGAAAGCATCTTAGAGGAAGCCCTCACTGAGAACCTTGGCAGACGTTCATGAAGCTGCACCTACATTAGCTAACAATTACTCAAATCTGTCTAGTACACAAATAACACAGTTGAACAACAGATAAATAGGAAGAGACATACATGAATTGCAGTCAGATTTACATGCCTGCTGCTCCTCGACACTGCAACCCTTCCTCGAGGGCCGACACGATTTGGTCTGCTTGTTTTGTTTACTCCGGCTATTCATTGTTGGTGCTGGATTTTTATTGTCTTTTGGGAGGAGCACATTCCTATTCCTTTTTTTTTGCGGGAAACGTTCCTATTCCTTTGAGCTGCATTCCAAAATATTGTACATACGTACTGCTACTGTATGAGTGGATATAGAAGAATAGATAAAAAATCAACGAAAACAATACAGATAACTAACAAAAATTGCAGGAAAACTAATTATGCCTGCCTTCTTTTAGATAATATAAGATAGTTTAGGGGCTAAACCAACTAATTAATAAAAAGGAGAGCATGTATGTAGTTCATCTAGTTATTATGAAACATGTGCTTCATAAGCATATGAGTGTTGTGATATCTGTCAGATTTTTCGGATTAGAAGGCAGTGTTACATAGCAATGAAGCAAAATTTAATTCAGATTTCAATCAAGGAAACAAAAAATCTGAATTATTAATTCAGATTTGAATTAAGCAAAAAAAAATACAGAATTAGCCACCAAGGGGAACTTGGGAAGAGTATGTACCAGGAGCCAAAAATCAGAGGCGTATGCGTATGCAGTGACGTGATGGACGAAGATGACTACTTGAGCTTCTCCAGATCACAACACCTGCAAAAGTGATGCAAGCAGCAACATGAAATAATTAGAATGCAATGTTAGATATCCAATCAAGGAAAAAGAAATTCAGATTCGAATTAAGGAAACAAAATTTCAGAATTAGCAATGGACGGGGAACTTGGGAAGAATATGTACCAGTAGGAGGGAAAAATTGAAGGAGTATGCGTACGCAGTGAGGGGGCCGGCGAAGATGACTACTTCGGTGTCGTCCAGCCCGCACCACCTGAAATTAGAAATATTTAGAAAACCTAACTCCTTCTAAATATTTACAGGAGTTTCTTCCCAACTCCAGTCAGACTACTTATGGTTATCAATATTCAATAGTCAGAACACATAACTAGGAGTCTAAATACCGAGGTACAAATTCAACAAAAAAAAGCACCCACAAAATGGGACATAAAGGAACATAGGCAGAAATCCAGCATCGAAATCTTCATGCTTGATACAAGGAAGATAATCAAACGTATGCAGACACTAAAATGCAAGCAAGATTAACTGACAGATTAAGTACCAATTAATCGAAGCAAGTCGATGTGCCTTCAACCTTCTTGCCAGCTGACAAATGTCTGCGGAAACTGGACAACAGACTGAGTTCAGCAAAGTAAGTGATTAGTTCCTATAAGTGCATTTCCCAGCTGAGTGTTGCATGCTACATAGAGGGTCAATCTCCACGTCGAGCGGACAAATGGAAGGAACTACAGCCAACAACTATATGCATCTCAGCCACCGGAATGTAACTCTAGATACCTGCACAACAAGAAATATCACCGGTCAACAAAATATGTACTATCCATTCAGAAAATTCATTGAGTATAGAAACTGTGTCAAAATCTCCAAAGTTGAATCATCTCAGCATCATTAAACAAAATCGGCATTTGAGATGGGGAACAACAAAATGTCTATCATTGTTTTTTTACTCTGCGCATTATCAAGTAATAGTTTCACCACTACTATAATGATAGCGTAGTTGGATGGGGAAACCATTCGTAGCCTGCTGATTAAAAACTAATAGGAACATGCTAACAAAACAGATGCGGCCATCATCGTGCACCTGCAAATGATTTAGTGCTGGCCGTCCACCTCGACGGCTTGTATCGGCAGCAGGCCGGCCCTCATCTGCCTGTCCAGCACAGCAGCACGGTTAGCTCCAGAGAACATAATCTTGGTGTGGAATCGTAGCTTAAAGACCAAATCCTGTGTAAGAGAGGATGTGTATGAAGTCAGAGAATAGAAAAAATGTGGCAAACAATAGCTCATCGCATCATTTCAAATACCATACTACACCCAAATTGCGGCATTACTGGAAAGAACCAGCATCTATAAGTAATATCACTGTATTTGGGAACCAACTATCCTATTTCCAAACCCTAGAACATTCCTAATCAAAACAGGAAATCATCTCCTAACCCTGGTAATTTTTTTAGAAAGTAATAGCTTGAGACAACCTGAGAACTACTAATAAAAAAAGGAAATCCACACACACCAACTCCCGTGGCTCAAATTAAATTGAATCTTAAAATACTAATTAACCACTCAGTAATAGTTAGTTGCTTTCAAGAAATGGATGGCTTCGTTCACTTAGATTTCCAAGAAAAAGAAATCAAAAAACAAAAGGGAGTAAATCTTTTGTTCTGAATCTATCCCCGTCACTCTCATAAAAAAGAAAACTGCAAACAAGAACAGAACACATGAACTTGGATGAGGAAACATCAATCTAAATCCAAAGTACATCCAAAGCTCCGCAAACGCCTACCCAAATTACTTGAAGAAACATCTCCTTATTTTCCCCATGAGCTAAACCGCACCAAGAACAGCGCGTACCGAGAACAGCTCGTGAGCGGGGAACAACAAAAAGGTCCATCCCTCCGCCGCTCATGTACAGCAGCTCGCGCCACAGGTTGCGCCGCTTCTCCGTGCACCGCAGTACTGTACTGCAAGATGCGCTGAATTGAATAGCTGCAAAAGCAAAATCCAATTGGAGATGCTTAGAGTGGAATTCAGTATGATGGCTTGTCCATTCGACAACCAGAACTGTAAATCTCAAAGCATTTATATGAAACCGACTTCAAAATATGAGGTGAATAAATTCTAGTAGAGCAGATGTATTTACTGCACCACATACTGCGTCTTTGCACAAACTAATTAACTAAATCCTGCTTCAAACATCCCATATGGTTCACTATAGTAGCACACATGTTTACAGAACATGAAGTATTTCAGTTTACCTATGCCAAATTTACTTGCTACTCATACGGTTGCAGATTCTTATGAAAAATTTGGGAACCAAATAAAGTTGTAGTCCTTCCTGGTCAGGAACATGCCGCCCTTCTTTCTGTTCAAGAACCAGTCCGGCTCCTTGAACTCTCCAGCCCTGCACTCCCCCATAGAACACAAGAGCACGGATCAGCACCACACCCAACCCACCCACTACGACGAGATCTGATGAGAACGGAGAAGGATTTTCTAACCTATTGTTCATGTCGATGTACCACTTCTTGCAGACGATGTTGGAGAAGCAGCAGCCCACAGAGGTCAACGCGAACATGATGTTCTGGTTGAACATCCATGGCTTCGTCGCCGGAGACGGGACCCTCCGCCTCACCTAGCTCCCTGCCGCCGGCGCCCCACCTCTGGTCCTTCCCCGAACGTCCCTCGACGATGAAGGAGCAACCAACCGGCACCAGCGTTGGGTGGGGAGAAGAGGGGGGCGCGCCGGCCGCCCTGCTCTGGGCGACAGGAGGAGCACCGGCGGCGGCTCGGGGAGGGGGGGGGGGGGGGGGGGGGGGGAGGCGGCTAGGGTTCTGCGGGGTGAGGGAGGAGGAAGTGAGCGAGGGGAAAGGGAGAGGACAGGAAATCACGCACTATTTATAGCGCGAATAAAAGAAGACGTGACTGGTGCCGCTAGTTGGCCGCACTTGCTTATCCTCTATATATTCAATACCGGCAAATCCTTTTTCGTCTAATCTCAAGCAGAAGCTGCCGCGAGTTCACCATAATGGCTGTCGCCGCGGCTCGCTGCCGCCTGTGGCGCGGGATGCGAACCGCAGCCGCCGCCACCGTGTCAGGCGAAGAGCTGTACGCGTCCCTGCTCTCACACCTGGTGGCGGAGCCGGAGTGCCGCGTGAAGGCCACCATGGAGGAGGCGACCTCCTCGGTCCCGCACCGCGACGACGCCTTCTGGGAGCCCCTTGCCGCGGCCCTCCTCCGTGCGTCCTACCCAGCCAAGGCGCACCTCGTGATCTCATCATACCCTGTTTTTTCAGTTCCAATCCATTTGTGATTTCTTCATAGTTCTATTTAGTACTAGCATTCGAGATCCCGAAAGCTCTCACAAGAACAACAGCAGAAATCAAACAAGGAAATGGAATTTCAGGCAGGATTTTCGGTTTCGTATTGATAAGTTAGGAGAAATTCCCCAGATTCAGAAACAGATCAACTAGGTTTACTCCTTACACTGGAGAAATAGCAAACCAAGGCACCAAGGGATATTTCAACTCTTTCCCACCCCCTGTGTTTTATAGCTGACAGGTTTATTGAGGTAACAATCCTAACTGAAAGATAAAAGTAACTAAATGCAGGCAATTAACAGCCAACACAACGACTCGCTAAGAGGGTGACTCCAGCACCGTGGATTTTAACTCGTCTGGTTAACCTGTCGAAGTGGTATGCTCTTGTTTCTTAGAACAGAGAGTTCAGGCGAAGAGGGGAATTCAGAGATGCAGGGCTGACAGCTTTGTTCATAATTTTATTTACTAGAAGCGGTAGAGAAACTCCCCTGCCCACTTCTCCCACGTGTTAGAATCAGATCTGCGATGCATGTGGTGGCCTGAGGTATAGCAGATATAGCTTAGTCTATAGCCAATATGATCAGTGAGTTTTGTGTGGTAGTTTTTCCAGATTCATGAGATTTCTTCTTTGTATTTGTAATGACAGATCTTTATCAGGTGAACTAATATGAGACTAACATTGGATCAGGTCTTGGAATGGAAGCTAGAGAAGCTACTAAAGGAAGGGGTTAATAGTTATAATTGTGAACCCTACTCGACAATAATCCGTTTCTGTGGAGAGACAAGGAATGCAGCTCTTGCAATGAGAGTCGGCCGCACTTGCTTATCCTCTATATGTTCAATACCGGCAAATCCTTTTTCGTCTAATCTCAAGCAGAAGCTGCCGCGAGTTCACCATAATGGCTGTCGCCGCGGCTCGCTGCCGCCTGTGGCGCGGGATGCGAACCGCAGCCGCCGCCACCGTGTCAGGCGAAGAGCTGTACGCGTCCCTGCTCTCACGCCTGGTGGCGGAGCCGGAGTGCCGCGTGAAGGCCACCATGGAGGAGGCGACCTCCTCGGTCCCGCACCGCGATGACGCCTTCTGGGAGCCCCTTGCCGCGGCCCTCCTCCGCGCGTCCTACCCAGCCAAGGCGCACCTCGTCAGCTCATCATACCCTGTATTTTCAGTTCCAATCCATTTGTGATTTCTTCATAGTTCTATTTAGTACTAGCATTCGAGATCCCGAAAGCTCTCACAAGAACAACAACAGAAATCAAACAAGGAAATGGAATTTCAGGCAGGATTTTCGGTTTCGTATTGATAAGTTAGGAGAAATTCCCCAGATTCAGAAACAGATCAACTAGGTTTACTCCTTACACTGGAGAAATAGCAAACCAAGGCACCAAGGGATATTTCAACTCTTTCCCACCCCCTGTGTTTTATAGCTGACAAGTTTATTGAGGTAACAATCCTAACTGAAAGATAAAAGTAACTAAATGCAGGCAATTAACAGCCAACACAATGACTCACTAAGAGGGTGACTCCAGCACCGTGGATTTTAACTCGTCTGGTTAACCTGTCGAAGTGGTATGCTCTTGTTTCTTAGAACAGAGAGTTCAGGCGAAGAGGGGAATTCAGAGATGCAGGGCTGACAACTTTGTTCATAGTTTTATTTACTAGAAGCGGTAGAGAAACTCCCATGCCCACTTCTCCCACGTGTTAGAATCAGATCTGCGATGCATGTGGTGGCCTGAGGTATAGCAGATATAGCTTAGTCTATAGCCAATATGATCAGTGAGTTTTGTGTGGTAGTTTTTCCAGATTCATGAGATTTCTTCTTTGTATTTGTAATGACAGATCTTTATCAGGTGAACTAATATGAGACTAACATTGGATCAGGTCTTGGAATGGAAGCTAGAGAAGCTACTAAAGGAAGGGGTTAATAGTTATAATTGTGAACCCTACTCGATAATAATCCGTTTCTGTGGAGAGACAAGGAATGCAGCTCTTGCAATGAGAGTCTTTGAGTGCGCAGAGGCACAGGGAATTCAACTGAACACTAGCATTTTTAATGCTCTTATTAACACTTTCTTGTCTGTCGGAGATCTCCTTGCTGCAGTGACCTTATACGAGACCATGGAAGGAATAGAGGACTCCAAACTTGACCGTGCTACATATGATGCATTCATATATGCATTTTCGCGACTCCGAAGTGGCGATGCTATGATGAACTGGTACTTGGCTGCAAAGAATGCAGGGTTTATTCCGGGTACTCAAGCTTTCGAATCTTTGATAGTGGGATTTATTCTGTTGAACAAGCTAGATGATGCTGAGTTGGTCTTCGGAGAAATGGTTTCATTTGAAACGAAGCCAACCTGTACTATTTTGGAGGCCAAGCTTGAGGTGCTTTATAGAACAGAAGAGGTTAATAGGGTCAGAAGTTTCATAAAACTTGTCAGTGATGGCAACTGGGAGTTGAATAAAGCTCTGGTTGACAGACTAACAAGACTATGCCTGGATGGAGGTGAAATTGATGTAATGGAGCAGCTGCTCGCCCTAATACAAAAGGAAGCACACTTTAGTTCTGTAACTCAACTGCATTGTGGAATTATCAGGTTCTATGCTAGTGCAGATCTCTTGTCAGATATGGAACATGCAATAGGCCGGATGTTGGATGATGGCATGATGTTTCTGTGCCCAGAGGATGTTGAGGCTATTATTTGTTCATATTTTCGTCACAGGGCCTTTGATAGGTTGGAGATCTTTTTAAACCGCATCCGAAGTTTGTACATGCTCACCCGCTCTAGCTATGATATATTAGTTGCTGGATTTCGGAGGTTTGACTTGCATCAAACACTTGAGGCAACCATAAAAGATATGAGGGAAGCTGGATTTGCATGATGTTCCAAAAAAGTATGTACACTGGCTTCCTTTGTTTGGTATTTCCAGAAGTTATAAATAAAGTGCATCGAACTATCAACATCAGGTCTTGGTGCCACTTTTCCTAGCTCTAATTGGGTTTAGGAACGATCTCTCGACAGGCACAGTATCATGTTGATTATTTATCTATTTAACCAAGATGTCACAAAGCTGTAGTGTATAGAGTATGTAGCGGTTTGTGTAGTGGGGATGGGTTTTAACCCTCACTCTGCAGACCAGTGAGAGGGTTTTTGCTTCCTAACATGCCATTTAGGTACGTAGTTGTTGTATCTTACAGGCACATTATCATGTTTTTTGCTGTAAGTTGTTATCACATTTCACCTTGTTAGGCTCGAAGTTCTTAAAGCCAGCCCTCCTGATTGTAAAATATATTCTGATAGATAGTATGATTTATTTATTTCCCCCGAAAAGGGGATAACCCCGGCCTCTGCATCATATAGTATGATTTTGATAGCCCTTGTCTGAAGTATTTTGCATAAATACACTTCCATTCTTTTCTTTTTCATGTAATAACATACTTAGGAGTACTTCACCGGTCCATTTGACCAAATGAGACCCTTTTACTAAAACCAGTAAGATAAACTACACTTTGCTACTGTCAAACCACCTGATGTACTTACATAGCAGACATAGTAACATAATCAACTAGCTAGGAAGATAATCTGAGGTGAGCTAGATTCTTCTTTTTCCTTGTGGGACACCTTTGTCATCAAGAAGCCGTATTTCTATAGTTTCCTTGCTAGCCTCTCTTAGTTGCCAAAGTCAAACAAATATGTATCGTTTCCAGCTGGCCGGCTGGTTATCTTTAGATGGGTTGGCTGGTAATTGGTGGATTAAGACGTACGAAAGAGGTTGCTATATAGCCAGGACCTAGTATATAAGCCACGTTGTTGCTTTGTTTGTGTGGTATCATGGAGTATTTAACAAAAAACTACCACAATTCATGGAACCGTGCCTATAAATTACCACTTTATAAATTCGTGCGAAAAACTACCATTTTTTCATTAATCCTTGACTAAAAACAACCATTTCTGAAAAGTGTCCGATTTGGCCTTTTAAACGCGTTTCTGACTAGTTGGGCCCACACATAAGCGGACTAAAAAAGCAATCGGGTCCCTAGTTTTTTTTTTAAAAAGCAATCCAGTCCGGCCCCCGTCCGTAGCTGTGGCCAGCCATGGCTGCCCGTGGCAAGACAGATCGACCCCGACGATGTCGCCAGTGGCCGCGTCGCACACGACGCTGGGCCATGCGCACCACGGAGGGGAGAGCGACCGGGTGGCGCTTGCGGAGGCCACTGCGGCATACATCCATGGACTGAGCGCGCCGGTCGGGTCGTTCAGGGAGGACTTGAGAGAGAGAAGCACGAGCAGCGGGAGCGCCGCCGATGACGCGGTAGTGATGGTGAGGAGCGGGAGCAGAAGCAGGCAACCTGTGCGGCCATGGCTGGCCACAGCCACAACTGAGGGCCGGCGAACATCACACATGGGGTGTTTGGGCGGCGGCGGCTTGCCTTGCGAATGAGGTGCGGGGAGGAGAGGATGCACTGGGCGCTCCAGAGCGGGTCGTTGAGGTCGGCGCCGTGGGCCTCGAGCTCCGTGGCCAGCCCGCCGTCCAGCACCAGCCTCCCGCCGCCGGCCTCCACCCACCACCGCACCGCCGTGTCCGCGGCCCCCTCCTCCGCGCCGCCGGCCTCCACCCACCGTCGCACCGCCGTGTCCGCGCCCCCCTCCTCCGCGCCGCCGCCGCCTCCGCTCTTCACCACCATCCTCCTCCTCCTGCCGCTGCCGCTGCTACAGGACTGGATTGTTTTTTTGAAAAAAATAGGGACCCGATTGCTTTTTAGCCCGCTTATGTGTGGGCCCAACTAGTCAGAAACGCGTTTAAAAGAGTCAAATCGGACACTTTTCAGATATGGTAGTTTCTAGTCAAGGATTAACGAGAAAATGGTAGTTTTCCGCACAAATTTGTAAAGTGGTAGTTTGTAGTCATGGTTCCACGAATTGTGGTAGTTTTTTGTTAAATACTCGGTATCATGCTGAAGGAAGGGATACTAGATAATATCTGGTCTTTAGTTCCGCTAACTTGTTTTAACTTTTCTAGGGTCTAATTCGTGGGTATTTTCAGTATTAAGCAGTCACTTCCAATGGAACCACAGATGACACAAACCATCTCATAGGGTCTAACTTTGACCATCGATTTGATCAAGAAAATATATGTTATATGCCACAATAAGTATACCATTAGAGTCGTATTTGAAAGAAGTTTCCAATGGTATATTTTTTGTGGCATAAACATATATTTTATTGCTAAAATCTATGGACAAAATTAGACCCAAATTACAAGGTGGCCTTGTATACTTGTAATGGATGAATGGAGAGAATCTATCCATATAACATTAGTTATATCCTTAAATCTTAATCCTTTCCATGGAACGTATTTTGCAGCAGGATAGGACTAATCGCAATCCAGCATGCATTAACTACCAGTATGGTGCAGAATTTGGTGAAGAACAAAAAGGATAAAAATGCATTGCAAATTTGTGAGAAAAAATAACATAGAATTAGTATATATGCAACTCCAGACTTGAGCGCAATAATGGTTGCTTGTGCCATTATTTTGTATGTAGATGGTTAATATCAAAGGAAACAAAAATGGACCCCGTTTGGATGAGAAGATAAATAATTTGATATTGGCCGAGTAATATTTTTGCATCTGTTCGAATTTAAAGATTCAGGCAAATAATTCTAACATTCTTGACCTCTCATAATCTAAGACATCAAGCTCTAGGTGAGATAGACATTCAGATATTTAATAGCTCTGGTAGTTATAGAACACAAGCCAATAACTGACTTCAACTCGGTTAGTTACAGAGGTAAATGGCGTGTAGAAACCGAATAACACTCGAGGAAACAAATGATTCCTAGATAGAACCATAGAAGTATGGGTTCTCAAGTATACTTTAGGTTTGGCATAATTGGGTCCTCGACACTGGATCTGTTAAATCATCACATAATCTATCACATTGTGCTCATGGCGGTAATGCGTCCTAAGGTGAGCACCCACCTCCTTGACGCCTAAGCGTCGACTAAGCGAGGTGGGCAAAATTGTAAGGCGCTGCCAGGGCGGCTTGTTGAAAGTGCAACTATCCCTAGGTGGTTTTGGTAATTCATAACAACATATAGCTCATTGAGCTAATGCTATTCCAAGATGATTATTTCAGGAAAGCTCAATGATTGGCATGGCATGGATGGTGAAAGTGGAACCCTCAAAATGCTAAGGACAAAGGATTGGCTCAAGCTCAAAAGCTCACGACTCTTCATTTTATATTTTAGTGATCCAAGATCACATTGAGTCTTTAGGAAAAGCCAATACTATCAAGGAGGGATGAGGTGTTGCTTAATGAGCCTCTTGCTTCATGTGCTTAGTGATATGCTCCAAAACCCTGAACTACTTTCCCATATCCACATATGACCTAAACCCTAAGCCAAACTCGGTCCTACCGATTCTTTCTATCCGGCGCCACCGAGTTTCACTTGTCATAAGCCACTGCCAAACCCTAGCAATTCGGTTCTACCGATAGGGATCTCGGTCTCACCGAGATGGGATTACAAACTCTCTGTTTCCCTTTCGTAACTTTTTGGTCTCACCAAAAGAGCGAATCGGTCCCACCGAGATTCCAATGTAAATTCAGTGTTTCCTTTTTGTAACTTTTCGGTCTCACCGAAACAGCAAATCGGTCCCACCGAGTTTGCCTGACCAACTCTCTGGTTAGCTAATTACCAAAATCGGTCTCACCGAGTTTGTGTAATCGGTCTCACCGAGATTACGTTATGCCCAAACCCTAACCATATCGGTCCTACCGAGTTGCATGTCAGTCCCACCGAAAATCTCTAACAGTCACTAGGTTTACCTTTTTGGTCCGACCGAGTTTGTTGATTCGGTCCCACCGAGATTGGAAAACTGTGTGTAACGGTTGGATTTGTTGGAAATATGCCCTAGAGGCAATAATAAATAAGTCATTATTATATTTCCTTGTTCATGATAATCGTTTATTATCCATGCTATAATTGTATTGATAGGAAACTCAGATACATGTGTGGATACATAGACAACACCATGTCCCTAGTAAGCCTCTAGTTGACTAGCTCGTTGATCAATAGATGGTTACGGTTTCCTGACCATGGACATTGGATGTCATTGATAACGGGATCACATCATTAGGAGAATGATGTGATGGACAAGACCCAATCCTAAGCCTAGCACAAAGATCGTGTAGTTCGTATGCTAAAGCTTTTCTAATGTCAAGTATCTTTTCCTTAGACCATGAGATTGTGCAACTCCCGGATACCGTAGGAATGCTTTGGGTGTATCAAACGTCACAACGTAACTGGGTGGCTATAAAGGTGCATTACAGGTATCTCCAAAAGTGTCTGTTGGGTTGGCACGAATCGAGACTGGGATTTGTCACTCCGTGTAAACGGAGAGGTATCTCTGGGCCCACTCGGTAGGACATCATCATAATGTGCACAATGTGATCAAGGAGTTGATCACGGGATGATGTGTTACGGAACGAGTAAAGAGACTTGCCGGTAACGAGATTGAACAAGGTATCGGGATACCGACGATCGAATCTCAGGCAAGTACAATACCTCTAGACAAAGGGAATTGCATACGGGATTGATCAAGTCCTTGACATCGTGGTTCATCCAATGAGATCATCATGGAACATGTGGGAGCCAACATGGGTATCCAGATCCCGCTGTTGGTTATTGACCGGAGAACGTCTCGGTCATGTCTGCATGTCTCCCGAACCCGTAGGGTCTACACACTTAAGGTTCGATGACGCTAGGGTTATAAAGGAAGTTTGTATGTGGTTACCGAATGTTGTTCGGAGTCCCGGATGAGATCCCGGATGTCACGAGGAGTTCCGAAATGGTCTGGAGGTAAAGATTTATATATGGGAAGTCCTGTTTTGGTCACCGGAAGAGTTTCGGGGTTTATCGGTAACGTACCGGGACCACCGGGAGGGTCCTGGGGGTCCACCAAGTGGGGCCACCAACCCCGGAGGCTTGCATGGGCCAAGAGTGGTGAGGGACCAGCCCCTTAGTGGGCTGGTGCACCTCCCACAAGGGCGCATGGCGCCTAAGAGGTGGAAAGGGGGCAAACCCTAAGGGGATATGGGCCTTAGGGCCCATATTGGTGCGCCTCCCTCTCCTCTCCCCTCTTGGCCGCCACCCCCTTTTCCATCTAGGGCTGCCCCCCCCTAGGGGTGGGAACCCTAGAGGGGGGCGCACCCTCCTCCCTCTCCCCTATAAATAGTGAGGCATTGGGCTGCCCATAACACGCGATTCGATCTCTCGTTGCTGCAGCCCTGCGTCTCTTCTTCCTCCTCCTCCTCTCCCGTGGTGCTTAGCGAAGCCCTGCTGGATTGTCACGCTCCTCCATCACCACCACGCCGTTGTGCTGCTGTTGGATGGAGTCTTCCTCAACCTCTCCCTCTCTCCTTGCTGGATCAAGGCGTGGGAGACGTCACCGGGCTGTACGTGTGTTGAACGCGGAGGTGCCGTCTGTTCGGCACTAGGATCTTCGGTGATTTGAATCACGACGAGTACGACTCCTTCAACCCCGTTCTCTTGAACGCTTCCGCTTAGCGATCTACAAGGGTATGTAGATGCACTCTCCTTCCCTCGTTGCTAGTTTCTCCATAGATAGATCTTGGTGACACGTAGGAAATTTTTTGAATTTCTGCTACGTTCCCCTACAGTGGCATCATGAGCTAGGTCTATTGCGTAGATTATTTGCACGAGTAGAACACAAAGTAGTTGTGGGCGTTGATTTTGTTCAATATGCTTACCGTTACTAGTCCAATCTTGTTTCGACGGTATTGTGGGATGAAGCGGCCCGGACCGACCTTACATGTACTCTTACGTGAGACAGGTTCCACCGATTGACATGCACTTGGTGCATAAGGTGGCTAGCGGGTGCCAGTCTCTCCCACTTTAGTCGGAACGGATTCGTTGAAAAGGGTCCTTATGAAGGGTAAATAGCAATTGGCATATCACGTTGTGGTTTTGCGTAGGTAAGAAACGTTCTTGCTAGAAACCCATAGCAGCCACGTAAAACATGCAAACAACAATTAGAGGACGTCTAACTTGTTTTTGCAGGGTATGCTATGTGATGTGATATGGCCAAGAAGAATGTGATGAATGATATGTGATGTATGAGATTGATCATGTTCTTGTAATAGGATTCACGACTTGCATGTCGATGAGAATGACAACCGGCAGGAGCCATAGGAGTTGTCTTTATTTATTGTATGACCTGCGTGTCATTGAACAACGCCATGTAACTTACTTTACTTTATTGCTAAACGCGTTAGCCATAGAAGTAGAAGTAGTCGTTGGCGTGACAACTTCATGAAGACACAATAATGGAGATCATGATGATGGAGATCATGGTGTCAAGCCGGTGACAAGATGATCATGGAGCCCCGAAGATGGAGATCAATGGAGCTATATGATATTGGCCATATCATGTCACAACTATATAATTGCATGTGATGTTTATTATGATTATGCATCTTGTTTACTTAGGACGACGGTAGTAAATAAGATGATCCCTTACAAAATTTCAAGAAGTGTTCTCCCCTAACTGTGCACCGTTGCTACAGTTCGTCGCTTCTAAGCACCACGTGATGATCGGGTGTGATGGATTCTTACGTTCACATACAACGGGTGTAAGACAGTTTTACACAGCGAAAACACTTAGGGTTAACTTGACGAGCCTAGCATGTACAGACATGGCCTCGGAACACGGAGACCGAAAGGTCGAGCATGAGTCGTATAGCAGATACGACCAACATGAAGATGTTCACCGATGATGACTAGTCCGTCTCACGTGATGATCGGACACGGCCTAGTTGACTCGGATCATGTAATCACTTAGATGACCAGAGGGATGTCTATCTGAGTGGGAGTTCATAAGATGAACTTAATTATCCTGAACATAGTCAAAAAGACCTTTTGCAAATTATGTCGTGAGCTCGCGCTTTAGTTCCACTGTTTAGATATGTTCCTAGAGAAAATATAGTTGAAAGTTGAAAGTAGCAATTATGCGGACAGTAGAAAGCTTATGTCCTTAATGCACTGCTCAGTGTGCCGAACCCCAAACGTCGTTTATGGATGTTGCGAACATCGGACATACACGTTTTGATAACTACGTGATAGTTCAGTTAAACGGTTTAGAGTTGAGGCACTAAAGACGTTTTCGAAACATCGCGGAACATATGAGATGTTTCAAGGGCTGAAATTGGGATTTCAGGCTCGTGCCCACGTCAAGAGGTATGAGACCTCCGACGATTTTCTTAGCCTGCAAACTAAGGGAGAAAAGCTCAATCGTTGAGCTTGTGCTCAGATTGTCTGAGTGCAACAATCACTTGAATCGAGTGGGAGTTGATCTTCCAGATGAGATAGTGATGTTTCCCCAAAGTCATTGCCACCAAGCTGCTAGAGCTTCGTGATGAACTATAACATATCAGGGATAGATATGATGATCCTTGAAATATTCGTGATGTTTGACACTGCGAAAGTAGAAATCAAGAAGGAGCATCAATTGTTGATGGTTGGTGAAACCACTAGTTTCAAGAAGGGCAAGGGAACAAAGGGATACTTCATGAAACGGCAAATCAGCTGCTGCTCTAGTGAAGAAACCCAAGGTTGAACCCAAACCCGAGACTAAGTGCTTCTGTAATAAAGGGAACAACCACTGGAGCAGAATTACCCTAGATACTTGGTAGATGAGAAGGCTGGCAAGGTCGATAGAAGTATATTGGATATACATTGTGTTGATGTGTACTTTACTAGTACTCCTAGTAGCACCAGGGTATTAGATACCGGTTCAGTAACTCGAAATAAAAGCTACGGAATAAACGGAGACTAGCTAAAGGTGAGCTGACGATATGTGTTGGAAATGTTTCCAATATTGATATGATCAAGCATCGCACACTCCCTCTACCATCGAGATTGGTGTTAAAACCTGAATAATTGTTATTTGGTGTTTGCGTTGAGCATAGACATGATTGGATTATGACTATCGCAATACGGTTATTCATTTAAAGAGAATAATGGTTACTCTATTTATTTGAATAATACCTTCAATGGTCTTGCACCTAAAATGAATGGTTCATTGAAATCTCGATCGTAGTGATACACATGTTCATGCCAAAAGATAGTAATGATAGTACCACCTACTTGTGGCACTGCCACGTAAGTCATATCGGTATAAAATGCATGAAGAAGCTCCATGTTGATGGATCTTTGGACTCACTCATTTTTGAAAAGTTTGAGACATGCGAACCATGTCTATTGGTATATATGCATGAAGAAACTCCATGCAAATGGACCGTTTGAACTCACTTGATTTTGAATCACTTGAGACATGCAAATCATACCACATGGGCAAGATGACTGAAAGCCTCGTTTTAGTAAGACGGAACAAGATAGCAACTCGTTGGAAGTAACACATTTTGATGTGTGCAGTCCAATGAGTGCCGAGGCATGCAGTGAATATCGTTATGTTCTTACTTCACAGATGATTCGAGTAGATGTTGAGAATATTTTCTTGATGAAACACAAGTCTGAATTATTGAATGGTTCAAGTAATTTCAGAGTGAAGTAGAAGATCATTGTGACAAGAGGATAAAATGTCTATGATATGATCATAGAGATGAATATCTGAGTTACGAGTTTTGGCACGCAATTAAGACATTGTGGAAATTGTTTTACAATTAATACCGCCTGGAACACCATAGTGTGATGGTGTGTCTGAACATCATAGTTGCACCCTATTGGATATGGTGGGTACCATGATGTCTCTTATCGAATTACCACTATCGTTCATGGGTTAGGCATTAGAGACAATCGCACTCACTTTAATAGGGTACCACGTAATTCCGTTGAGATGACACCGGTTTAGAGAAATCTATGCTGTCATTTCTTAAAGGTTTGGGGCTGCGACGCTTATGTGAAAAAGTTTCAGGTTGATAAGCTCGAACCCAAAGCGGATAAAATGCATCTTCATAGGACACCCAAAACAGTTGGGTATACCTCCTAATTCAGATCCGAAAGCAATAGGGATTGTTTCTTGAATCCGGTCCTTTCTCGAAGAAAGGTTTGTCTCGAAAAATTGAGTGGGAGGATGGTGGAGACTTGATGAGGTTATTGAACCATCACTTCAACTAGTGTGTAGCAGGGCACAGGAAGTTGTTCCTGTGGTACCTACACCAATTGAAGTAGAAGCTTATGATAGTGATCATGAAGTTTTGGATCAAGTCACTGCCGTACCTCGTAGGGTGACAAGGATACATACTACTTCAGAGTGGTACAGTAATCCTCTCTTGAAGGTCATGTTGCTAGACAACAATGAACCTACGAGCTATGGAGAAGCGATGGTGGGCCCAAATTCTGACAAATGGTTAAGAAACCATGAAATCCGAGATAGGATCCTTGTATCAGAACAAAGCATGGACTTTGGCGGACTTGCTCAATGATCGGCAAGCCATTAAGATAAATGGATCTTTTAAGAAGAAGACGGACGTGGATGGTAATGTCACTGTCTATGAAGCTCGACTTGTGGCAAAGAGTTTTTCACAAGTTCAAGGAGTTGACTACGATGAGATTTTCTCATCCGTAGCGATGCTTAAGTCCGTCGGATTCATGTTAGCATTAGCTGCATTTATGAAATCTGGCAGATGGATGACAAAACGAGTTTCCTTACCAGTTTTCGTAAGGAAAGGTTGTATGTGATACAATCAGAAAGGTTTTGTCGATCCTAAGGATGCTAAAAGGTATGCTAGCTCCAGTGATCCTTCCATGGACTGGAGTAAGCATCTCGGAGTTGGAATGTGCGCTTTGATGAGATGATCAAAGATTTTGGGTTTATACAAAGTTCATGGGAAACTTGTATTTCCAAAGAAGTGAGTGGGAGCACTATAAAATTTCTGATGAATATATGTTGTCGACATATCATAGATCAGAGATGACGTAGATTTTCTAGAAAGCATATAGGGTTATTTGAAAGGTGTTTTTCAATAGAAAACCTGGATTAAGCTACTTGAACATTGAGCATCAAGATCTATAAGGATAGATCAAAATGCTTAATAATACTTTCAAATGAGCACATACCTTGACATGATCTTGAAGGTGTTCAAGATGGATCAGTCAAAGAAGGAGTTCTTGCCTGAGTTGTAAGGTATGAGGTTAAGACTTAAAGCTCGACCACGGCAGAATAGAGAGAAAGGACGAAGGTCGTCCCCTATGCTTAAGACATAGGCTCTACAGTATGCCATGCTGAGTACCGCACCTGAAGTGTGCCTTGCCATGAGTCAGTCAAGGGGTACAAGAGTGATCCAAGAATGGATCACAGGACAGCGGTCAAAGTTATCCTTAGTAACTAGTGGACTAAGGAATTTTCTCGATTATGGAGGTGGTAAAAGAGTTCGTCGTAAAGGGTTACATCGATGCAAGCTTGACACCTATCCGGATAGCTCTGAGTAGAGATACCGGATACGTATAATGGAGCAACAATTTAGAATAGCTCCAAGTAGAACAGTTATTTGGAATAGCTCCAAATAGAGCGTGGTAACTGCATCTAGGAGATGACATAGAGATTTGTAAAGCACACACGGATCTGAAAGGTTCAGACCCGTTGACTATAACCTCTCTCACAAGCATAACATGATCAAACCCAGAACTCTTGGGTGTTAGTCACATGGGGATGTGACCTTGAGTGTTAATCACATATCGATGTGAACTGGATTATTGACTCTAGTGCAAGTGGGAGACTGTTGGAAATATGCCCTAGAGGCAATAATAAATAAGTTATTATTATATTTCCTTGTTCATGATAATCGTTTATTATCCATGCTATAATTGTATTGATAGGAAACTCAGATACATGTGTGGATACATAGACAACACCATGTCCCTAGTAAGCCTCTAGTTGACTAGCTCGTTGATCAATAGATGGTTACGGTTTCCTAACCATGGACATTGGATGTAATTGATAACGGGATCACATCATTAGGAGAATGATGTGATGGACAAGACCCAATCCTAAGCCTAGCACAAAGATCGTGTAGTTCGTATGCTAAAGCTTTTCTAATGTCAAGTATCTTTTCCTTAGACCATGAGATTGTGCAACTCCCGGATACCGTAGGAATGCTTTGGGTGTATCAAACGTCACAACGTAACTGGGTGGCTATAAAGGTGCATTACAGGTATCTCCGAAAGTGTCTGTTGGGTTGGCACGAATCAAGACTGGGATTTGTCACTCCGTGTAAACGGAGAGGTATCTCTGGGCCCACTCGGTAGGACATCATCATAATGTGCACAATGTGATCAAGGAGTTGATCACAGGATGATGTGTTACGGAACGAGTAAAGAGACTTGCCGGTAACGAGATTGAACAAGGTATCGGGATACCGACGATCGAATCTCGGGCAAGTACAATACCGCTAGACAAAGGGAATTGCATACAGGATTGATCAAGTCCTTGACATCGTGGTTCATCCGATGAGATCATCGTGGAACATGTGGGAGCCAACATGGGTATCCAGATCCCGCTTTTGGTTATTGACCGGAGAACGTCTCGGTCATGTCTGCATGTCTCCCGAACCCGTAGGGTCTACACACTTAAGGTTCGATGACGCTAGGGTTATAAAGGAAGTTTGTATGTGGTTACAGAATGTTGTTCGGAGTCCCGGATGAGATCCCGAACGTCAGAGGAGTTCCGGAATGGTCCGGAGGTAAAGATTTATATATGGGAAGTCCTGTTTTGGTCACCGGAAGAGTTTCGGGGTTTATCGGTAACGTACCGGGACCACCGGGAGGGTCCCGGGGGTCCACCAAGTGGGGCCACCAACCCCGGAGGCTTGCATGGGCCAAGAGTGGTGAGGGACCAGCCCCTTAGTGGGCTGGTGCGCCTCCCACAAGGGCCCATGGCGCCTAAGAGGTGGAAAGGGGGCAAACCCTAAGGGGATATGGGCCTTAGGGCCCATATTGGTGCGCCTCCCTCTCCTCTCCCCTCTTGGCCGCCACCCCCTTTGCCATCTAGGGCTGCCGCCCCCCCTAGGGGTGGGAACCCTAGAGGGGGGCGCACCCTCCTCCCTCTCCCCTACAAATAGTGAGGCATAGGGCTGCCCATAACACGCAATTCGATCTCTCGTTGGTGCAGCCCTGCGTCTCTTCTTCTTCCTCCTCCTCTCCCGTGGTGCTTGGCGAAGCCCTGCTGGATTGTCACGCTCCTCCATCACCACCACGCCATTGTGCTGCTGTTGGATGGAGTCTTCCTCAACCTCTCCCTCTCTCCTTGCTGGATCAAGGCGTGGGAGACGTCACCGGGCTGTACGTGTGTTGAACGCGGAGGTGTCGTCCGTTCGGCACTAGGATCTTCGGTGATTTGAATCACGACGAGTACGACTCCTTCAACCCCGTTCTCTTGAACGCTTCCGCTTAGCGATCTACAAGGGTATGTAGATGCACTCTCCTTCCCTCGTTGCTAGTTTCTCCATAGATAGATCTTGGTGACACGTAGGAAATTTTTGAATTTCTGCTACGTTCCCCTACAGGATTTTGTGTGGAGGCTATATATACCCCTCCACCTCCTCTTCATTCGTGGAGAGAGCCATCAGAACAGATACACAATTCCAACTCATATGTTCTGAGAGAGAACCACCTACTCATGTGTTGAGACCAAGATATTCCATTCCTACCATATGAATCTTGATCTCTAGCCTTCCCCAAGTTGCTTTCCACTCAAATCTTCTTTCCACAAAATCCAAATCCTATGAGAGAGTTGAGTGTTGGGGAGACTATCATTTGAAGCACAAGAGCAAGGAGTTCATCATCAACACACCATTTGTTACTTCTTGGAGAGTGGTGTCTCCTAGATTGGCTAGGTGTCACTTGGGAGCCTCCGACAAGATTGTGGAGTTGAACCAAGGAGTTTGTAAGGGCAAGGAGATCACCTACTTCGTGAAGATCTACCGCTAGTGAGGCAAGTCCTTCGTGGGCGATGGCCATGGTGGGATAGACAAGGTTGCTTCTTCGTGGACCCTTCATGGGTGGTTGCTTCTTCGTGGACCCTTCATGGGTGGAGCCCTCCGTGGACTCGCGCAACCATTACCCTTCATGGGTGGAGCCCTCCGTGGACTCGCGCAACCGTTACCCTTCGTGGGTTGAAGTCTCCATCAACGTGGATGTAGGATAGCACCACCTATCTGAACCACGGGAAAAACATCCGTGTCTCCAATTGCGTTTGAATTCTCCAAACCCTTCCCTTTACATTCTTGCAAGTTGCATGCTTTACTTTCCGCTGCCAATATACTCTTTGCATGCTTGCTTGAATTGTGTGATGATTGCTTGACTTGTCCTACAATAGCTAAAATCTTCCAAGAACTAAAATTGGGAAAAGGTTAAGTTTTTATTTGGTCAAGTAGTCTAATCACCCCCCCTCTAGACATACTTTCGATCCTACAAGTGGTATCAGAGCTTTGGTCTCCATTTGCTTTGATCTCCATAGCTTTTGGTGGTCATAGCCTTGGTTTCACAACCTAGGAGAGTATGGCGTCTAGCGAGGGAAATTATCACCGTAGAGGTCCTTACTTTGATGGTACTAATTTTGCTAGTTGGAAGCATAAAATGAAAATGCATATTCTTGGACATAACCCCGCTGTTTGGGCTATTGTGTGTGTTGGTTTGCAAGGTGACTTCTTTGATGGGAAAGAACCAAACCGTGAAGCTACCGCGGATGAGTTGAAGATGTTGCAATACAATGCTCAAGCTTGTGATATTCTCTTCAACGGATTGTGCCCCGAAGAATTCAACAAAATCAGCCGTCTTGAGAATGCAAAGGAAATTTGGGACACTTTGATTGATATGCACGAAGGTACCGACTCCGTCAAGGAATCCAAGTTGGATGTGCTTCAAAGTCAACTTGACAAGTTCAAAATGAAGGATGGTGAAGGTGTCGCTGAAATGTACTCTAGGCTTGCTCTCATCACAAATGAGATTGCCGGCTTAGGAAGTGAAGAGATGACCGATAGATTCATCATCAAGAAGATTCTAAGAGCCTTGGATGGAAAATATGATACCGTATGCACATTGATCCAAATGATGCCCAATTACAAAGATCTCAAGCCAACGGAGGTGATTGGAAGAATTGTTGCTCATGAGATGTCACGTAAGGATAAAGAGGAACTTCACAACAAATCAAGTGGTGCCTACAAAGCCTCATGTGAAGCCCCTACATCATCAAGTGAGAAACAAAACTTCAATGAAGAATTGAGCTTAATGGTGAAGAACTTCAACAAGTTCTACAAGAGTAGAAGCAAAGATAGAAGCTTCAAGTCAAGGTCCTACAATGACAAAAGATCTTCTAGTCAAGAGCGAAACTGCTACAGTTGTGGAAGACCCGGACACTATTCCAATGAGTGTACGGCTCCCTACAGGAGAAGAGAAGATTCTCCAAAAAGAAGAAGCAAAGAATCACCACCAAGAGAGAGAAGGAGTAGAGATGATCGTTATGAACGAAGATACTCACGGAGAAGTAAGGATTCGGAAAGGAAGGAAAAATCATCAAGGAGCTACACAAAACGAAGACATCAAGCTCATGTTGGTGAATGGGCATCCGGCTCCGACTCCGACAGCCACTCCGAGAGAAGTTATCACTCCGACTCCGAAGATACTCAAGATGAAGGTGTTGCCGGTCTAGCACTTGTGTCAACCAACTCCTACGACATATTTGACTCACCAAATGAAGGAATTGGAAGATGCTTCATGGCCAAAGGTCCTAAGGTAACACACCCCGAGTATGTTGATTTCAATAGTGATGAAGATGACTTGTTAGGTGATGATTTGCTTGTTGACAACTCTAGTGATGAATACTATGATGGAACGTCAATTAATCATGCTAATCAAGATAAAACGAATGCCAATGATAAGGAGAAGATTGAGGCTCTAACTAAAGAACTAAACACTCTTAAGTTAGCTCATGAAACTATCTTCGAAGATCATTGAGAACTTTTAAGAGCTCATGAGAAATTACGCTTTGAAAAGCTCAATCTTGAGCAAGAGGATGAGTTCTTAAAAGCAATCAATGATGATCTCCGCAAGAAAAGTTCTTCTTACATTGCCAAGCGTTTACTCTTATCCACTTACATGCCTCAAGTCAAGTCTAGTAACAAGAACAAGAAAGATTCTTCCTCTAGCAGTAACAATGATCATGCTAAATCCAATATTGTTGCTTCTAGTAGTTCTCTTGATTCCACTAATGATTCTCTTAGCCAAGTTACACTTGAGCAAGAAAATAGCTTATTGAAGGGAATTATAGAGAAAGGAGTGTACAAAAGCCTTGCCGGGAGTAAGCAATTCGAGGAAATTGTGCGCAAGCAAGGAATGCACTGGAAGAATCAAGGTGTTGGTTTTGAACGAAAGTTCAATGCCAATGGAGTTGAGTGGGAAGAATATCAATACCCCAAGACAAAGTTTGTTCCTCAACAAGAGAAGTATGATACTTCTTTCAAGGGGACACAAGCTCAAGATGATCTTCCACCACAAGACTACAAGCAAAAAGGCAAGGACAAGGTTCAAGAGGAAATTGATGCATTTGAAGAAGCTCCTAAGACCTTAGTCAAGTGGATTCCCAAGACTACTTCAAGTTCCACTTCATCAAGTACGACTACAACTCCAAGGATTCCCATCAAGATGGTGTGGATCCAAAAGAAGAAGAACTAGAGAGTTCTTGAGGGTGACTCCGCCAACATACTTCACTCTTATCATTTTGGCAAGAACAAGTGCAATCAACTTCCACATCTTGCACTAGTTCAAGGAGTCACAAACCCTCTTGTTGGTAAGACAAGGGACAAGGCAACCTAAAAGTTTTCATGGACATCATCTTGTGTGTGCATCACTCTATGTCTATGGATATCCTTGTTTGTTCCTTGTGGGACTAACCCATGTAGGTATTGAAAGTGCAATTCACTCAAATGGATAGCTCCAAGTGATCTACATCAACATTGAGCATCCACATCTTCAACATCTACATGAAGTCATCATCGACAAAACCCGAGGTTAGTTCATCCCTCTAAGGGGGGATATCACATCTAGGGGGAGCTTTACTCTAAGACTTGAGCTAAAGCAACTCTAAAGATGTGAACACAACAATGCTTTATGTAAAAGTGGTAAGCCCACTTGAGCTTAAACGATGAGTATGACCTATGATCAAGTGTTCTCACTTGACTCCTAAGTCAATATACTCATATATAGATGACCTTGTCATCGCAAATTGCTTGATAGATGCTAGAATTGGTTGTGCATGCCTTGTCACATATTTCATTTGCCATCTTATTGTGTGAGCATGCTAGTTGCATATTTTACTCATTCGAGGACATCCACTTGTTGTTTTGATTGTTTGGTTTTATTTCCTTTTGCCAAGTGGATGGACAAGAATACCTAAGAACCTCCTCTAGCTATCTATGTTTTTCTCGTCTCAAACTCTATTCATGCTACATCACAAAATTTGATCAAGTCAGATTCGAACCACTCTGTGTGAGGAGCGCTCGGAGTCCCCGATTCGTCATAGACTTAAACTTCCAAAACCTCTTTATGATTCTCGGTCTGACCGATACCCTACCTTCGGTCCTAGTTGATCTAGGTTTTCGATCTCGGTGCAACCGATTTGAACCATTCGGTCACACCGAGTTGCAACAACTGTATACAGTTTTGCATCTCGGTGCCACCGAGTTGTTCCACTCAGTCACACCGACAGGGTCGGGCTATATATAGTCACGGGCAAAAATTTGGAAATTTCTCCGAACCCCTTCGCCCGCGCGATAGCCTGATCTGCCAACTTGGTCTCCGGATCGTCTCCTCGCCGCCAGCCGCCTCCAGTCGCTGGTCTCCATCACCATCAACGGAAATTCAACCCCGCCATTGCCGCCGTAGTGAGTCTCCGCCGAACTAGGGTATGGACTCGATCTTTGTGCTATTCCCCAATCCGATTCTTAGCACATTGTGATCATCATGATTCTTGCCACATTTGTTAAACTTCTATCCAGTCAATGAACTCGTAGATTAGGTTTAATTCGAAAATTTTAGGGTTAGGTTTCCGCCGAAACCATCTCGGACCCACCGAGTTGAAAAACTCGGTCCCACCGATTTGGCTTATGCCATTGCACAAGTGAGACTCGGTGTGACCGAGAATTACTTATCGGTGTGACCGATTTTGGAACTCTGTGAAACCCTAGCAGTCTCGGTGCCACCAAATTGTGACTCGGTCTGACCGAGTTCACTAGTTTAGGTGCCAAAATTGCTTTGGTATCACCGAGTTTAGAAATCGGTAGATCCGAGATGCTTTCAGTGGGAAACTAAAACTAAGTTTTTGAATTATTCTTTTGCAAAAATCTCTGCATTTTGTGATGCTCATCCACTCTACCTCATCTATAAACTATTCACAGGGTCAGCAGTCAGCTTGTTCATCATGTTAGACCAAAGTGACAGCCAGAACAGATCAGAAGAGCAGGTGCTCATGAGTGAGGGCACTAGTCCCTCCAGCTCTTCAGATGATGGCAGCAAAAGTACCCCAAGCAATTTGCCAAAAGCTGCCACCAGACAGAGGAAGAAGAGAACTTCAGATTCTGAGGATGAAGATTATGTGGCAGAGGAAGAGGAAGCCACATCAAAGAGAGTTGTGCTCAAGAAGGAACATGGCTCAGCTCAAGGCACAAAGACAGGCTTAAAAATCAAAAGGCCAGCAGGTAGGCATCCTATGCCAAAGGCCAGAGGCTCAACTCAGATTCCTGAAAAGCCTGCAACCATAGAGCCAGTTGCTGCTGAAGGAAAGAAAAGGAAGGAAAGGGTCAAGAAGACCGTAGCCAGAGTGCTTGGAAAGGCTTCCATCATGGAAGAAGAGGAAGAAGAAGAGGTTGCTGCACCAGCACCTAAGGCACCCAAGCTAATGGGTGATGCTATCAAATCAGGGGCTACTGCATCTAAGCCCAAGGAAGCACCCAAGGCTGCATCAAAGGTCAAGACAACTCCAAAGAGAAATACGAGGAGCATACCTGCAACTGAAAAGAACAAGGCCCAGTGCCTGAAGCTGCTGAAGAAGATGATGAAGAGCATGTTGTGAGAAAGCTCAAGCCCAAGATCCCAGACCACAATGATGCTCATCCTGTGGCTGAGGATATGAAACTCAGGAGAGATTCAGGGCTCCGGAAGTGGAGAGAAGCAGACCCGTATGCTTCAAGGAGAAGGACTGTAGTTGACTACAGGTTTCACACCAAGAGCAGCAAGACTTTTATGAGACAGTGCTGCTAGACAAGAAGCCAATTGTCTGTGATATGAGATGGGTTGATTGGCAATACATCAAGGACAACAAAGAGTACTACCCTGGAGTGCAGGACAGCTTCAAGGCATGTGGAGTAGAGGACTTTGTTGGGCAGAAGCTCACAAAGTGGAACGAGGAACTCATCATGCAGTTCTACTCCACAGCCCATTTCTATCCAGATGGCAGGATTGTATGGATGACAGATGGTACGAGGTACCAGTCTACAGTTGCTAAATGGGCTCAGCTGATTAATGCCCCAGAAGAGCATGACGATGACTTGGACATTTATGCCAAGAAGAAGATGGACCACAACTCAATGTCAAACATGTACAAGGAGATTCCAAATGAAGCACTTGATACGTTCAAGTTTGGCTCAATACACTATCTTCTGTCAGGGCTGCCAACCATCAACTGGATTCTTAGGCACACCCTATTGCCCAAGTCTGGAGATCACAAGATGATCAGGGGCCACGCGATCAACTTGCTTCATATCTTTGACGTGCCACAGAAATTCAAAGTCATGAGCCTTATGATTGAAACAATCAAGAGGACAGCAGCAGACCAGAAGAGGAGCTGTGGATATGCCCCACAGATTCAGGAGCTCATCAACTCTAAGATGGGCACGGGCATATACTTATTGGACAAGGAACACCTGCCCATCCATCCAGACTTTGAGGACAATCAAGTTGTCATGAATGAGAATTAACCATCATCTGCACAAGCACAAGCAAAGAAGGAGAAGGCAAGGAAGGAGAAAGCTGCCAAGATGCCTACTCAAGAGGAGGCATGTGAATATTTCCTGAAAACCAAACAAGAGCAGCTTGGTTACTTGATTGCATCCACCCTGCGGATTGAGCAAGGACTATCCACCCTAACTCAGAACCAGGCAAGCTTAGAGAGGATCATGGAACAAAAGTTCTATGACTTGGATGTCAAAGTGACAGAGATTCAGACTGCAGTGGAGCAGCTCTAGGATGACATGCAGGAGAGGAGAGGCAAGACTACAACTGATGCCTTTGCCAGAGTGCCAAGAGCTCAGAGATCACATGCAGTGCCAGTTGCTGACCCCAGAGCCACCACGTCTGCACCAACTACAGCCTCAGTTCCACCAGCTCCAGCGTCCACTTCAGCCTCAGTGCTCCGCACTCCACCACCACCTGAAGATCAAGCCTGAGTGTCGACTTAGCACTATGCATTTTCTAGGAACTTTTTGGTAACTTGTTGCCAAAGGGGGAGAAAATGTATAGATCATAGGCTTCGAGAGAGAGTGTTGCTTTTATTCTCTCTTGTTTTATTTGGTGTTTTTTTCGAACTTTGTTTGCTTTTGTGTGAGATACTATGTCATTGCTCGTGAGACATTGATGATCATGTGTTTGATCGTAAGCTACACTTAATGCTTGGTGAATGCTATTATCTTATCTATCTTATGTGATCATTCACTTTTCTTGGTGATGAGTGCATGTATTTCATTCTTATCATTTTAAGCACTCCACCAAGATGTATGTGACATGGAAGAGTAACCCATGACTCTAACTCCTTGTGCATTTGCAGTCCAAAGCAAATTTTAAATATGCACAAATTTAGGGGGAGCTCTTACTTATCACATACTTCTCAAAGCGACGATATATTTCATGCTTATTATCATTTGTTGAAGCTTTGATCTATATGTTGTCATCAATTACCAAAAAGGGGGAGATTGAAAGTGCAACTATCCCTAGGTAGTTTTGGTAATTCATAACAACATATAGCTCATTGAGCTAATTCTATTCCAAGATGATTATTTTAGGAAAGCTCAATGATTGGCATGGCATGGATGGTGAAAGTGGAACCCTCAAAATGCTAAGGACAAAGGATTGGCTCAAGCTCAAAAGCTCAAGACTCTTCATTTTATATTTTAGTGATCCAAGATCACATTGAGTCTTTAGGAAAAGCCAATACTATCAAGGAGGGATGAGGTGTTGCTTAATGAGCCTCTTGCTTCATGTGCTTAGTGATATGCTCCAAAACCCTGAACTACTTTCCCATATCCACATATGACCTAAACCCTAAGCCAAACTCGGTCCTACCGATTCTTTCTATCCGGCGCCACCGAGTTTCACTTGTCATAAGCCACTGCCAAACCCTAGCAATTCGGTTCTACCGGTAGGGATCTCGGTCTCACCGAGATGGGATTGCAAACTCTCTATTTCCCTTTCGTAACTTTTCGGTCTCACCGGAAGAGCGAATCGGTCCCACCGAGATTGCAATGTAAATTCAGTGTTTCCTTTTTGTAACTTTTCAGTCTCACCGAAAGAGCAAATCGGTCCCACCGAGTTTGCCTGACCAACTCTCTGGTTAGCTAATTACCAAAATCGGTCTCACCGAGTTTGTGTAATCGGTCTCACCGAGATTACGTTATGCCCAAACCCTAACCATATCGGTCCTACCAAGTTGCATGTCAGTCCCACCGAAAATCTCTAACGGTCACTAGGTTTACCTTTTCGGTCCGACCGAGTTTGTTGATTCGGTCCCACTGAGATTGGAAAACTGTGTGTAACGGTTGGATTTTGTGTGGAGGCTATATATGCCCCTCCACCTCCTCTTCATTCATGGAGAGAGCCATCAGAACACATACACAATTCCAACTCATAAGTTCTGAGAGAGAACCACCTACTCATGTGTTGAGACCAAGATATTCCATTCCTACCATATGAATCTTGATCTCTAGCCTTCCCCAAGTTGCTTTCCACTCAAATCTTCTTTCCACAAAATCCAAATCCTATGAGAGAGTTGAGTGTTGGGGAGACTATCATTTGAAGCACAAGAGCAAGGAGTTCATCATCAACACACCATTTGTTACTTCTTGGAGAGTGGTGTCTCCTAGATTGGCTAGGTGTCACTTGGGAGCCTCCGACAAGATTGTGGAGTTGAACCAAGGAGTTTGTAAGGGCAAGGAGATCACCTACTTCGTGAAGATCTACCGCTAGTGAGGCAAGTCCTTCGTGGGCGATGGCCATGGTGGGATAGACAAGGTTGCTTCTTCGTGGACCCTTCATGGGTGGTTGCTTCTTCGTGGACCCTTCATGGGTGGAGCCCTCCGTGGACTCGCGCAACCATTACCCTTCATGGGTGGAGCCCTCCGTGGACTCGCGCAACCGTTACCCTTCGTGGGTTGAAGTCTCCATCAACGTGGATGTAGGATAGCACCACCTATCTGAACCACGGGAAAAACATCCGTGTCTCCAATTGCGTTTGAATTCTCCAAACCCTTCCCTTTACATTCTTGCAAGTTGCATGCTTTACTTTCCGCTGCCAATATACTCTTTGCATGCTTGCTTGAATTGTGTGATGATTGCTTGACTTGTCCTACAATAGCTAAAATCTTCCAAGAACTAAAATTGGGAAAAGGTTAAGTTTTTATTTGGTCAAGTAGTCTAATCACCCCCCCTCTAGACATACTTTCGATCCTACACTTGTCACCCAAGCGTCCAAGATGGGACACCTTAATAACAACGATCTACCGTTTGCTGATGGATAAGATGCGCATTGCACAACACGTTGACTGAATTATCAAAATCGTCATTTTTAGGAGGGAAAAAGGGGTGTGAAATGTCTTACATCCCCTCAAAAAGAGATGAGGGAACAACTAGAAGAGAGAAGAGAAGTGGGACAGACAACAGGCAGGTTGGCCCAGTTAGTCAGATGCGGCAACAATTCCAACCAAGTGCAGTGTCCACTGTCCAGAACCAAATTTTCCTTTCAGATTTGTGTGGTCCCAAAAGAATATCAATGCCTTTATGAAGTTGTAGGTTGATTTGCATTGCTACAATGTAAACCGTGTTCCTTTCCTTTTATCAAACCATGCTACAATGTAAAGATGCAGGTGTGATGTTCAGGCATTTGCAGTCAATGTCATCTACTGACTTGGGAACATGGTGATCAAGTAGTTCTCTTGGATATGTCATGATCATGATCATGACGTGTTTTTTTAGTAAAAGGATTGCCCCCGATTTCCATAAGAGAAACCAGGTTTTTACATCCAATCACATCAATTCAACTACCTCACGCAGCAAAAGACCACCATAAGAAGAAAAAGGATAGACAACCAGGTGGGAGGAGGGTGAGGAGAAAAGGAAACATTCCATGTAACATTACAGGACTAAAAAACCACGGACGACAACAACAGGAAGAGAAAGCTACAGGTTTTAGCACAATCTTGGAATCTCCCAACATTGAAGATTTCAGCAGTGATGTGTTCCACCATTTTCGTGTAGCGGAGTCTTGCATGCTCCCTCCCCTACAAAACACTCCAATGTTCAATACGGCGGCAAATCCGAAAAACAACAGCACCCAGGTTGCTAGGCCATTGGGGCTGGAAGCAAGCTAAGTTCCTGACTCTCCATATTGCCCAAAGAGCACCAGCTGCAGGTTTTTAAGTGCTGATCACTGCCTTGCATTCCTAACATACCTGGCCAAAGGGCAAAGATGATTGATGCTTTCACCGCATCCATAAACAAGACAGGTGGGTCTTAACACACCAGGGGGAAGTTTTGATTCTAAGGGAGATCTTAACACACCGCATGAATCTATAAGAGCATCTACAACCATAGTTGCCTAATATGAGTCCCTATACGTCCGCGGACGCGTCCGGATGACACGCCCGCTGGCAGTGACCGGACAATCCCATTTCTCGTTGTCCACAACCGTAGTTCCCATATGCCCGCACGAAATCCATACAATGCATGCAATAACGTAAACAAAACAACGTAGATCAACATCCATCGAGATAAAACTACACAGTTCATCGGACAGACATAATCGGACCCAAAACACATTGTTCACCGGATTAAATTACAAACAAAATAAACATAAACGATGTGGAGAGGGCGTGATCACCACTTCTTGACCGGGCCCTTGCCCTTGTGGCACCTCCGCAGTAGTCCATCTACTCCGTGTATGCACTCGTGGCAGGAGGATCGTCGTCGTCTTTGTTGTGTTGGTGGTGCTGCTCTTCGATGCCAAGGAGAAGTAGCCGGACAAGCGGCTAATGGCGCGGGCCTGCTCACTCGCGTGACGAGCCACCTTGGCGGTGGAGAGCTTCTTCTCCCTCGCGAGGCGCTCAGATGCTTTGAGCCCAAGCAGGAGTGTCGTCGTGTTTTTGCGCTGTAGGGACCTGGTGTCCAACTCCGCTGTGGTCAGCGATCGGCGCATGACCTCGCAGAGGAGCGCCTCCTCCGAGTCGAGGGGGACAAAGTGGGAGTGCTGGTGAGAAGAGGCGGGTTCCGCCGCAGATCGCATCGGGCAGCCTTGGCCTCCGTCTCCGGCGCACCCGCAGGGGAGCCACGGGCACGAGCACCGAACGCTGCCCGAGCGGTGCTAGCGCCGGAGGGGAAGGGGAGACGTTTGCCCTGCTCCGGATCTGGAGCAGCACAGAGCGGGACGAGCGAGCGCGGGCCACATTGTGGTTGAGGGGCCCGGAGGAGCTGGTAGCGGACGCCACGGAGCTCGAGCTCCCACCGGTGTCCAACCACGAGTGCTGGATGGCGACGCGGAACCACGAGCTCCTCGTGCGATGCATCGCTGCCGGAGCTGGCGTCCTCCTCGCTACCGGAGTCATGGCCGGACTTGGCCATGATGGAGGGGCAGATGGATTGGGAGAGAGGAAGTGGAGGAGACGAGAGGGGAGCAAAGATGGCGAGAGGACTGAAAGTGACTAGGGTTTGTCCGAGCGAATGAGTTTTTCGTGAGGACGGTGGTGGCGCAGCGTGGGCTAGACTGGACCGGTCTGACGTGGCGGCGATGCAGAGCGCGTCCAATGCCTCCATATATCCGCCCCAGCTATAGACAAAATATGGGGACTGCCGGTTAGTCCGGACGTTTGGGCCGGATTCAAGTTGGGTATGGGAGTGATCTTGGGCACTCTCTTCACATTCTACATCGCAAAATAGAAGAACTGACGTTGAACTCCCCTAAAGGAGAGAGCGTCCAGATCAGTTTATCCTCCTCTTCACCACATGCAAAATCAACACACACAATGTTCAGGTTATTCCATTGTTCCAACGTTCACCTACTGGAGCTCTTCCCATCTCATGCACCGCGACATTAGGAGTAGTGTGTTCTCTATTCTTTGTTGGGGAACGCAGTATTCAAAAAAATTCCTACGATCATGCAAGATCTATCTAGGAGATGCATAGCAACGAGAGGGGAGAGTATGTCCACGTACCCTCGTAGACTGAAAGCGGAAGCATTAAGTAACACGGTTGATGTAGTCGAATGTCTTCATGACCCAACCGATCAAGTACCGAACGCACGACACCTTCACGATCTGCACACGTTCAGCTCGATGACGTCCCTCGTACTCTTGATCCAGCTGAGCCCGACTGTGAGTTCCGTCAGCACGACAGCATATTGACGGTGATGATGAAGTTACCGATGTAGGGCTTCGCCTAAGCACTATGACAATATGACTGAGGTGGAAATCTGTGGAGAGGGGGCACGTCACACGACTAAGAAATCAACTTGTGTGTCTTGTTGGGGAACGTAGCATAAATTCAAAATTTTCCTACGTGTCACCAAGATCTATCTATGGAGTCATCTAGCAACGAGGGAGGAGTGGATCTACATACCCTTGTAGATCACGCACGGAAGCGTTCAAGAGAACGGGGTTGATGGAGTCGTACTCGTCGTGATCCAAATCACCGATGATCCTAGCGCCGAACGGACGGCACCTCCGCGTTCAACACACGTACGGAGCAGCGACGTCTCCTCCTTCTTGATCCAACAAGGGGGAAGGAGAGGTTGATGGAGATCCAGCAGCACGACGGCGTGGTGGTGGAAGTAGCGGGATTCCAACAGGGCTTCGCCAAGCGCTGCGGGAGGAGGGAGATGTGTCATGGGAGGGCGAGGGAGGCGCCAGGGCTTAGGTATGGTTGCCCTCCCTTCCCCCCACTATATATAGGGCCAAGGGAGAGGGGGAGGGCGCAGCCTTGCCCCTTCCTCCAAGGAAGGGTGCGGCCAAGGGGGGGAGGAGTCCATCCTCCCCAAGGCACCTCGGAGGTGCCTTCCCCCTTTAGGACTCTCCCCTCCTCTTGTCCCTTTGGCGCATGGGCCTCTAGGGGCTGGTGCCCTTGGCCCATGTAGGCCAAGGCGCACCCCCTACAGCCCATGTGGCCCCCGGGGCAGGTGGCCCCACCCGGTGGACCCCCGGGACCCTTCCGGTGGTCCCGGTACAATACCGGTGACCCCGAAACTTGTCCCGATGGCCGAAATAGCACTTCCTATATATAATTCTTTACCTCCGGACCATTCCGGAACTCCTCGTGACGTCCGGGATCTCATCCGGGACTCCGAACAACTTTCGGGTTACCGCATACTAATATCTCTATAACCCTAGCGTCACCGAACCTTAAGTGTGTAGACCCTACGGGTTCGGGAGACATGCAGACATGACCGAGATGACTCTCCGGTCAATAACCAACAGCGGGATCTGGATACCCATGTTGGCTCCCACATGTTCCACGATGATCTCATCGGATGAACCACGATGTCAAGGACTTAATCAATCCCGTATACAATTCCCTTTGTCTAGCGGTACGATACTTGCCCGAGATTCGATCGTCGGTATCCCGATACCTTGTTCAATCTCGTTACCGGCAAGTCTCTTTACTCGTTCCGTAACACATCATCCCGTGATCAACTCCTTGATCACATTGTGCACATTATGATGATGTCCTACCGAGTGGGCCCAGAGATACCTCTCCGTTTACACGGAGTGACAAATCCCAGTCTCGATTCGTGCCAACCCAACAGACACTTTCGGGGATACCTGTAGTGTACCTTTATAGCCACCCAGTTACGTTGTGACGTTTGGCACACCCAAAGCACTCCTACGGTATCCGGGAGTTGCACAATCTCATGGTCTAAGGAAATGATACTTGACATTAGAAAAGCTTTAGCATACGAACTACATGATCTTGTGCTAGGCTTAGGATTGGGTCTTGTCCATCACATCATTCTCCTAATGATGTGATCCCATTATCAATGACATCCAATGTCCATGGTCAGGAAACCGTAACCATCTATTAATCAACGAGCTAGTCAACTAGAGGCTTACTAGGGACATGGTGTTGTCTATGTATCCACACATGTATCTAAGTTTCCTATCAATACAATTATAGCATGGATAATAAACGATTATCATGAACAAGGAAATATAATAATAATCAATTTATTATTGCCTCTAGGGCATATTTCCAACAGTCTCCCACTTGCACTAGAGTCAATAATCTAGTTCACATCGCCATGTGATTAACACTCAAGGTCACATCCCCATGTGACTAACACCCAAAGAGTTTACTAGAGTCAATAATCTAGTTCACATTTACCATGTGATTAACACTCGATGAGTTCTGGGTTTGATCATGTTATGCTTGTGAGAGAGGTTATAGTCAACGGGTCTGAACCTTTCAGATCCGTGTATGCTTTACAAATCTCTATGTCATTTCCTAGATGCAGCTACCACGTTCTATTTGGAGCTATTCCAAATAACTGTTCTACTATACGAATCCAGTTTACTACTCAGAATAATCTGGATTAGTGTCAAAGTTTGCATCGGCGTAACCCTTTACGACGAACTCTTTTACCACCTCCATAATCGAGAAAATTCCTTAGTCCACTAGTTACTAAGGATAACTTTGACCGCTGTCCTGTGATCCATTCTTGGATCACTCTTGTACCCCTTGACTGACTCATGGCAAGGCACACTTCAGGTGCGGTACACAGCATAGCATACTATAGAGCCTACGTCTTAAGCATAGGGGACGACCTTCGTCCTTTCTCTCTATTCTGCCATGGTCGAGCTTTAAGTCTTAACTTCATACCTTACAACTCAGGCAAGAACTCCTTCTTTGACTGATCCATCTTGAACACCTTCAAGATCATGTCAAGGTATGTGCTCATTTGAAAGTACCATTAAGCGTTTTGATCTATCCTTATAGATCTTGATGCTCAATGTTCAAGTAGCTTAATCCAGGCTTTCCATTGAAAACACTTTCCAAATAACCCTATATGCTTTCCAGAAATTCTACGTCATTTCTGATCAACAATATGTCAACAACATATACTCATCAGAAATTCTATAGTGCTCCCACTCACTTCTTTGGAAATACAAGTTTCTCATAAACTTTGTATACACCCAAAATCTTTGATCATCTCATCAAAGCATACATTCCAACTCCGAGATGCTTACTCCAGTCCTCAGAAGGATAGCTGGAGCTTTGCATACTTATTAGCATCTTTCAGGATTGACAAAACCTTCCGGTTGTATCACATACAACCTTTCCTCAAGAAAATCGTCGAGGAAACAATGTTTTGACATCCTATCTGCAAGATTTCATAAATAACGCAGTAATCGCTAATATAATTCCAACAGACTCTTAGCATCGCTACGAGTGAGAAAGTCTCACCGTAGTCAACTCCTTGAACTTGTCGGGAAACTTCTTAACGACAAGTCGAGCTTTCTTAATGGTGACATTTACCATCATTGTCCGTATTCCTTTTAAATCCATCTGTACTCAACAGTCTCACGACCATCGAGCTGTTCCGCCAAAGTCTACACTTTGTTTTCATACATGGATCCTCTCTCGGATTTTATGGCCTCGAGCCATTTATCGGAATCCGGGCCCACCATCGCTTCTCCATGGCTCGTAGGTTCATTGTTGTCTAGCAACATGACTTCCAAGACAGGATTACGTACCACTCTGAAGTAGTACGCATCCTTGTCATCCCACGAGGTTTGGTAGTGACTTGATCCGAAGTTTCATGATCACTATCATAAGCTTCCACTTCAATTGGTGTAGGTGCCACAGGAACAACTTCCTGTGCCCTGCCACACACTAGTTGAAGAGACGGTTTAATAACCTCATCAAGTCTCCACCATCCTCCCACTCAATTCTTTCGAGAGAAACTTTTCCTCGAGAAAGGACCCGATTCTAGAAACAATCCCTTATTGCTTTCGAATCTGAGACAGGAGGTATACCCAACTGTTTTGGGTGTCCTATGAAGATGCATTTATCCGCTTTGGGTTCGAGCTTATCAGCCTGAAACTTTTTCACATAAGCGTCGCAGCCCCAAACTTTTAAGAAATGACAGCTTAGGTTTCTCTAAACCATAGTTCATACGGTGTCATCTCATCGGAATTACGTGGTGCCCTATTTAAAGTGAATGTGGTTGTCTCTAATGCCTAACCCATAAACTATCGTGGTAATTCGATAAGAGACATCATGGTATGCATCATATCCAATAGGGTGCAGTTATGATGTTCGGACACACCATCACACTATGGTGTTCCAGGCTGTATTAGTTGTGAAACAATTTCCACAATGTCTTAATTCTGTGCCAAACTCGTAATTCAGATATTCATCTCTATGATCATATCATAGATATTTTATCCTCTTGTCACGACGATCTTTCAACTTCACCCTGAAATTACTTGAACCTTTCAATAATTCAGACTCGTGATTCATCAAGTAAATATACTCAACATCTACTCAAATCATCTGTGAAGTAAGAACATAACGATATCCACTACACGCCTCAGCACTCATTGGACTGCACACATCAAAATGTATTACTTCCAACAAGTGCTTCTAGTTCCATTTTACTGAAAACGAGGCTTTCAGTCATCTTGCCCATGTGGTATGATTTGCATGTCTCAAGTGATTCAAAATCAAGTGAGTCCAAACGGTCCATTGCATGGAGTTTCTTCATGCATATACATCAATAGACATGGTCCGCATGTCTCAAACCTTTCAAAAATGAGTGAGTCCAAAGATCCATCAACATGGAGCCTCTTCATGCGTTTTATACCGATATGACTTAAGTGGCAGTGCCACAAGTAGGTGGTACTATCATTACTATCTTATATCTTTTGGCATGAACATGTGTATCACTATGATCGAGATTCAATGAACCATTCATTTTAGGTGCAATACCATTGAAGGTATTATTCAAATAAACAGAGTAACCGTTATTCTCCTTAAATGAATAACCGTATTGCGATAGACATAATCCAATCATGTGTATGCTCAACGCAAACACCAATCTCGATGGTAGAGGGAGCGTGCGATGCTTGATCATATCAACATTGGAAACACTTCCAACACATATCGTCAGCTCACCTTTAGCTAGTCTCCGTTTATTCCGTAGCTTTTATTTCGAGTTACTAACACTTAGCAACCGAACCGGTATCTAATACCCTGGTGCTACTAGGAGTACTAGTAAAGTACACATTAACACAATGTATATCCAATATACTTCTATCGACCTTGCCAGCCTTCTCATCTACCAAGTATCTAGGGTAATTCTGCTCCAGTGGCTGTTCCCTTTATTACAGAAGCACTTAGTCTCGGGTTTGGGTTCAACCTTGGGTTTCTTCACTAGAGCAGCAGCTGAATTGCCGTTTCATGAAGTATCCCTTCTTGCCCTTGCCCTTCTTGAAACTAGTGGTTTCACCAACCATCAACAATTGATGCTCCTTCTTGATTTCTACTTTTGTGGTGTCAAACATCGCGAATATCTCAAGGATCATCATATATGTCTCTGATATATTATAGTTCATCACGAAGCTCTAGCAGCTTGGTGGTAATGACTTCGGAGAAACATCACTATCTCATTTGGAAGATCAACTCCCACTTGATTCAAATGATTGTTGTACTCAGACAATCTGAGCACAAGCTCAACAATTGAGCTTTTCTCCCTTAGTTTGCAGGCTAAAAAAATCGTCGGAGGTCTTATACCTCTTGACGTGGGCACGAGCCTAAAATCCCAATTTCAGCCCTCGAAACATCTCATATGTTTAGCGACGTTTCAAAACGTCTTCGGTGCCTCAACTCTAAGCCGTTTAACTGAACTATCACGTAGTTATCAAAATGTGTATGTTAGATGTTCGCAACATCCACAGACGATGTTCGAGGTTCAGCACACTGAGTGGTGCATTAAGGACATAAGCCTTCTATGAAGCAATGAGGACAAACCTCAGTTTACGGACCTAGTTCGCATAATTACTACTATCAACTTTCAACTAAATTTTCTCTAGGAACATATCTAAATAGTAGAACTGAAGCGCGAGCTACGACATAATTTGCGAAGATCTTTTGACTACGTTCAGGATAATTAAGTTCATCTTATGAACTCCCACTCAGATAGACATCCCTCTAGTCATCTAAGTGATTACATGATCCGAGTCAACTAGGCCGTGTTCGATCATCACGTGAGACGAACTAGTCAACATCAGTGAACATCTTCATGTTGATCGTATCTACCATACGACTCATGCTCGACCTTTCGGTCTCTTGTGTTCCGAGGCCATGTCTGTACACATGCTAGGCTCGTCAAGTCAACCTAAGTGTTTCACGTGTGTAAATCTGTCTTACACCCGTTGTATGTGAACGTAAGAATCTATCACACCCGATCATCACATGGTGCTTCGAAACGACGAACTTCGCAACGGTGCACAGTTAGGGGGAACACCTTCTTGAAATTTTAGTGAGGGATCATCTTATTTACTACCGTCGTTCTAAGTAAACAAGATGCAAAAACATGATAAACATCACATGCAATCAAATAGTGACATGATATGGCCAATATCATATTGCTCCTTTTGATCTCCATCTTCGGGGCTCCATGATCATCATCGTCACCGGCATGACACCATGATCTCCATCATCATGATCTCCATCATCCTATCTTCATGAAGTTGTCTCGCCAACTATTACTTCTACTACTATGGCTAACGGTTAGCAATAAAGTAAAGTAATTACATGACATTTATGTTGACACGCAGGTCATGAATAAATTAAGACAACTCCTATGGCTCCTGCCGGTTGTCATACTCATCGACATGCAAGTCGTGATTCCTATTACAAGAACATGATCAATCTCATACATCACATATATCATTCATCACATCCTTTTGGCCATATCACATCACATAGCATACCCTACAAAAACAAGTTAGACGTCCTCTAATTGTTGTTTGCATGTTTTACGTGGCTGCTATGGGTTTCTAGCAAGAACGTTTCTTACCTACGCAAAAACCACAACGTGATATGCCAATTGCTATTTACCCTTCATAAGGACCCTTTTCATCGAATCCGATCCGACTAAAGTGGGAGAGACAGACACCCGCTAGCCACCTTATGCAACTAGTGCATGTCAGTCGGTGGAACCAGTCTCACGTAAGAGTACGTGTAAGGTCGGTCCGGGCCGCTTCATCCCACAATGCCACCGAATCAAGATTGGACTAGTAACGGTAAGCATATTGAACAAAATCAACGCCCACAACTACTTTGTGTTCTACTCGTGCATAGAAACTACGCATAGACCTAGCTCATGATGCCACTGTTGGGGAACGTAGCATAAATTCAAAATTTTCCTACGTGTCACCAAGATCTATCTATGGAGTCATCTAGCAACGAGGGAGGAGTGGATCTACATACCCTTGTAGATCGCGCGCGGAAGCGTTCAAGAGAACGGGGTTGATGGAGTCGTACTCGTCGTGATCCAAATCACCGATGATCCTAGCGCCGAACGGACGGCACCTCCGCGTTCAACACACGTACGGAGCAGCGACGTCTCCTCCTTCTTGATCCAGCAAGGGGGAAGGAGAGGTTGATGGAGATCCAGCAGCACGACGGCGTGGTGGTGGAAGTAGCGGGATTCCAACAGGGCTTCGCCAAGCGCTGCGGGAGGAGGGAGATGTGTCATGGGAGGGTGAGGGAGGCGCCAGGGCTTAGTATGGTTACCCTCCCTTCCCCCCACTATATATAGGGCCAAGGGAGAGGGGGAGGGCGCAGCCTTGCCCCTTCCTCCAAGGAAGGGTGCGGCCAAGGGGGGGAGGAGTCCATCCTCCCCAAGGCACCTCGGAGGTGCCTTCCCCCTTTAGGACTCTCCCCTCCTCTTGTCCCTTTGGCGCATGGGCCTCTAGGGGCTGGTGCCCTTGGCACATGTAGGCCAAGGCGCACCCCCTACAGCCCATGTGGCCCCCGGGGCAGGTGCCCCACCCGGTGGACCCCCGGGACCCTTCCGGTGGTCCCGGTACAATACCGGTGACCCCGAAACTTGTCCCGATGGCCGAAATAGCACTTCCTATATATAATTCTTTACCTCCGGACCATTCCGGAACTCCTCGTGACGTCCGGGATCTCATCCGGGACTCCGAACAACTTTCGGGTTACCGCATACTAATATCTCTATAACCCTAGCGTCACCGAACCTTAAGTGTGTAGACCCTACGGGTTCGGGAGACATGCAGACATGACCGAGATGACTCTCCGGTCAATAACCAACAGCGGGATCTGGATACCCATGTTGGCTCCCACATGTTCCACGATGATCTCATCGGATGAACCACGATGTCAAGGACTTAATCAATCCCGTATACAATTCCCTTTGTCTAGCGGTACGATACTTGCCCGAGATTCGATCGTCGGTATCCCGATACCTTGTTCAATCTCGTTACCGGCAAGTCTCTTTACTCGTTCCGTAACACATCATCCCGTGATCAACTCCTTGATCACATTGTGCACATTATGATGATGTCCTACCGAGTGGGCCCAGAGATACCTCTCCGTTTACACGGAGTGACAAATCCCAGTCTCGATTCGTGCCAACCCAACAGACACTTTCGGAGATACCTGTAGTGTACCTTTATAGCCACCCAGTTACGTTGTGACGTTTGGCACACCCAAAGCACTCCTACGGTATCCGGGAGTTGCACAATCTCATGGTCTAAGGAAATGATACTTGACATTAGAAAAGCTTTAGCATACGAACTACATGATCTTGTGCTAGGCTTAGGATTGGGTCTTGTCCATCACATCATTCTCCTAATGATGTGATCCCGTTATCAATGACATCCAATGTCCATGGTCAGGAAACCGTAACCATCTATTGATCAACGAGCTAGTCAACTAGAGGCTTACTAGGGACATGGTGTTGTCTATGTATCCACACATGTATCTGAGTTTCCTATCAATACAATTATAGCATGGATAATAAACGATTATCATGAACAAGGAAATATAATAATAATCAATTTATTATTGCCTCTAGGGCATATTTCCAACATGTCTATGGGGTGGCCCCTCCCCCGTATATAAAGAAGGGGAGGAGGGGGGCGGCCGGCCTCAAGGGGCGCGCCCAAGGGGGGGGGGGAATCCTATTCCTACTAGGAGTAGGTTCCCCCCTTTCCTAATCCAACAAGGAGGGAAGGAAGGAGGGGGGCGCCGCCCCCACCCCTTTTCCAATTCAGACAGGGGGTGGGGGGCGCCACCTCGTGGCCGACCCTCTCTCCTCTAAGGCCCATGGTGGCCCATTAACTTCTGGGGGGGGGGGGTTCCGGTAACCCTCCGACACTCCGGTTTTATCCAATACTACCCAGAACACTTTTGGTGTCCGAATAACATGGTCCAATATATCATTCTTTATGTCTCGACCATTTCGAGACTCCTCGTCATGTCCGTGATCACATCCGGGACTTTGGACAACCTTCGGTACATCAAATCACATAACTCATAATACATATCGTCATCGAACATTGAGCGTGCGGGCCCTACGGGTTCGAGAACTATGTAGACATGACCGAGACACATATCTGGTCAATAACCAATAGCGGAACATGGATGATCATATTGGTTCCTACATATTCTACGAAGATCTTTATCGGTCAAACCGCATAACAACATACGTTTGTTCCCTTTGTCATAGGTATGTTACTTGCCTGAGATTCGATCATCGGTATCATCATACCTAATTCAATCTCGTTACCGACAAGTCCCTTTACCCGTTCCGTGATGCATCATCCTGTAACTAACTCATTAGTCACATTGCTTGCAAGGCTTATAGTGATGTGCATTACCGACAGGGCCCAGAGATACCTCTCCGACAATCGGAGTGACAAATCCTAATCTCGATCTATGCCAACTCAACAAACACCATCGGAGACACCTGTAGAGCATCTTTATAATCACCCAGTTGCGTTATGATGTTTGATAGCACACTAAGTGTTCCCCCAGTATCAGGGATTTGCATAATCTCATAGTCATAGGAACATGTATAAGTCATGAAGAAAGCAATAACAATAAACTAAACGATCATAGTGCTAAGCTAACTGATGTGATCCCGTTTATCAAATGACAACATATGTCTATGGCTAGGAAACTTAACCATCTTTGATCAATGAACTAGTCTAGTAGAGGCATACTAGGGACACTCTGTTTGTCTATGTATTCACACATGTACTAAGTTTCCGGTTAATACAATTCTAGCATGAATAATAAACATTTATCATGATATAAGGAAATATAAATAACAACTTTATTATTGCCTCTAGGGCATATTTCCTTCATTCTTCCCATTCCCCACTTGAATTCTACAACAACTGCAGAAAAAGTTTTAGGCCAACTTCAACGTGCGGACTAAAATTGACATGGATTTCGTCCACCTTTTGTCCACTTGGGTCACTAGTAGGGGTGGCATCCACCCCTTGTCTGTGCATTTCTAGGCAGTGCGCCCAATTGGTCGACCCATTTGGTCCGCCCGTCCGTTTTTAGTCAAATTTTCCACGACCAAATATAACATGTGAATGGAACATTATAAATTATTAAACAAATAAAAGTGACATAGTTTATACAACTAATAAAGAAATATCACATAGTTTACAACCAAATGAATTTAAAATTGTACCAAAGACATTGGAAGAAAAAGAGTACATACAACTATTGGTTCCGTATGGAGTCTACATATGCTCAACCAAATTATTTTGAAGTTGAATGTGAGTTTTCTAATTACACATTTCTTGATGAAATTGAATGAACTGTGCATATGTTGTCGTTCCAGTCTCAGGCTCAACATTTTCACCCTGAAAATCCCATCCTTGGTCCTGGAGTCTCTCATCACGCTCGTCATCTACGATCATGTTGTGCATGGGAATCAGTCATCACCTCCCACATAGTCTGAGTGCTCCATGTTCTAGCAGGGTGTCGAATAATAGCCCATCTAGATTTGAGCACACCAAAAACACGCTCCACGTCCTTCCTAGCACCCTCTTATTCTTTGGAAACCTAGCCCTCTTCTCCCCTTAGGGCTCGGAGATTGTCTTCACAATCATAGACCGCCGAGGATAGATACCATTAGCTAGATAGTATCTCTTGTTGTATTGGTGGCCATTGATCTCAAAGTTGACATCTAGGAAATTGCATTCTGAAAGCCTAGCGAACACCGGAGAGCACTGAAGCGCGTTGATGTCATTGTGAGAAAGAACCTGCCATGCCGAAGAAAGACTGACAAATCTGTAGATCTTGTGATGCAACAATGATACGTCTCCAACGTATCTATAATTTTTGATGTATTCATGCCATGTTTATAATATTTTTACATGATTTTGGTATGATTTGGTTAGAACTAACCCGTAGTGACGCTGTTTTCAGCAGAACTACCATGGTGTTGTTTTTGTGCAGAAATAAAAGTTCTCGGAATGCGCTCAAAATCAACGAAGATTTTTTCTGCAAAAATATAAAAAATACTGGAACGAAGAGTTACCGGAGCGGAGGCCCGTGGGCCCCACGAGGGTGGAGGGCGCGCCCCTGTGCCTCGTGGACTTCCCGTGGGGCCCGCTGACTTGTTCTTGAAGCCAACCTCTCCTATAAATCCCCAAACCTCCAGAAAATAACCTAGATCGGGAGTTCCGCTACCACAAGCCTCTGTAGCCACCAAAAACCAATCGGGACCCTGTTCGGGCACCCTGTCGGAGGGGGGATCCATCACTGGTGGCCATCTTCATCATCCCGACGCTCTCCATGACGAGGAGGGAGTAGTTCACCCTCGGGGCTGAGGGTATTTACCATTAGTTATGTGTTTGATCTCTCTCTCTCTCTCTCGTGTTCTTGATTTGGCACGATCTTAATGTATCACGAGCTTTGCTATTATAGTTGGATCATATGATGTTTCTCGCCCTCCATCTCTTATAATGGATTGAGTTCTCCCTTTGAAGTTATCTTATCGGATTGAGTCTTTAAGGATTTGAGAACACTTGATGTATGTCTTGCGTGGGATACTCGCGGTGACAATGGGGTATTCTATTGATTCACTTGATGTATGTTTTGGTGATCAACTTGCGGGTTCCGTGACCTTGGGAATCTATGCATAGGGGTTGGAACACGTTTTCGTCTTGACTCTCCGGTAGAAACTTTGGGGCACTCTTTGAAGTTCTTTGTGTTGGTTTGAATAGATGAATCTGAGATTGTGTGATGCATATCGTATAATCATACCCGCGGATACTTGTGGTGACATTGGAGTATCTAGGTGACATTAGGGTTTTGGTTGATTTGTGCCTTAAGGTGTTATTTTACTACGAACTCTAGGGCCGTTTGTGACACTTATAGGAATATCCCAATGGATTGATCGGAAAGAATAACTTTGAGGTGGTTTCGTACCCTACAATAATCTCTTTGTTTGTTCTCCGCTATTAGTGAATTTGGAGTTACTCTTTGTTGCATGTTGAGGGATAGTTATATGATCTAATTATGTTATCCTTGTTGAGAGAACTTTCACTAGTGAAAGTATGAACCCTAGGCCTTATTTCGAAGCATTGCAATACCGTTTGTGCTCACTTTTATCATTAGTTACCTTGCTGTTTTTATAATTTCAAATTATAAAAACCTATATCTACCATCCATATTGCACTTGTATCACCATCTCTTCGCCGAAGTAGTGCACCTATACAATTTACCATTGTATTGGGTGTGTTGGGGACACAAGAGACTCTTTGTTATTTGGTTGCAGGGTTGTTTGAGAGAGACCATCTTCATCCTACGCCTCCCACAGATTGATAAACCTTAGGTCATCCACTTGAGGGAAATTTGCTAGTGTCCTACAAACCTCTGCACTTGGAGGCCCAACAACGTCTACAAGAAGAAGGTTGTGTAGTAGACATCAAGCTCTTTTCTGGCGCCGTTGCCGGGGAGGCTAGGTAAGCAACACTAACACCCCATCAACTAAGCTCTTTTCTGGTGCCGTTGCTGGGGAGGTTAGTGCTTTAAGGTATATCTTTAGATCTTGCAATCGAATCTTTTAGTTTCTTGTTTTATCACTAGTTTAGCCTATAAAAGAAAACTAACAAAATGGAATTCAGGTTGCCTCATATGCTTCATCTTTTTAATATCTTTCGTGAGAATAAGGATTCCAATAATTGTGCCAAAGTGCTAGAAGAAGAATGCATTAAACTGTTCGGCACTAAATCTTTGAATGATGAGCATTATTGCAATGTTATTAGTATGAATTCTTTGAATATGCATGATGCTAATGATATGCAAAGCCATAAGCTTGGGGATGCTATGTTTGATGAAGATGATACTTTTTGTCCCCAAAGTTTTGATGAGCAAAATTACTATGATGAAAGAATGCCTCCTATCTATGATGATTATTGTGATGACACGTATGCTATAAAGAATAATGATAACCATGAAACTAGTCATCTTGATTTCAATTTTCAATCCCATGATAGTTATTTTGTTGAATTTGCTCTCACTATTCCGAATGAGAAGAATTTTGCTTATGTGGTGAGTAATAAAATTTCTATGCTTGTGCACCATGAAAATAATGCTTTATGTGATGGTTATATTGTTGAATTCATTCATGATGCTACTGAAAATTATTATGAGAGAGGAACATATGCTTCTACGTATCTCAATAATATCAAGTTTCCTCTCTACATGTTGAAAATCTTGAAGTTTTGCTTGCTTTACCTTCCTATGCAAGTTGATTCTTGTTCCAATAAGTTGATTGCTCAAAAAATCCCTATGCATAGAAAGTGGTTTAGGCTTAAATGTGCTAGTCATATGCTTCATGATGCTCTCATTATGTTTCAATTCCTATCTTTTATATGAGCATCATTGAAATCACCATGCCTAGCTATAAAGGCATTAAAGAAAAGCGCTTGTAGGGAGACAACCCAATATTTATACCTATTGTTTTTGTGTGTTCACATGATTAGGCTACTTTAGTAATCATGTTTTATAGCTTTTGTTTCAATAAAGTGCCAAGTAAGACCTTTGGGATGATCTATGATGATAGTTGATTTGATCTTGCTGAAAAACAGAAACTTTTGCACTCAGGAAAACAATTCTATTTTTTAGCAGAAGCATGATAAAATACTGATTCTTTTTTCATAAGATTAATTAACAAATTGGTTAGGTTTTCCTATTTTTCAGAATTTTTGGAGTTACATAAGTATTGGAGAGTTACAGATTACTACAGACTGTCCTGTTTTTGACAGATTCTGTTTTCGATGCATAGTTTGCTTGTTTTCTAGTTTCTGTGGCTTATATTGATTAATATAAATTGTAGAAATGATAGGGTATAGTAGGCATCAAGTGAGAAAAAAAATATGAATCCTGTCTTAACAGTACCAAAAGTGGTGATTTATTTTCTTATACTAACGGAGCTTACGAGTTTTCTGTTATGTTTTGTGTTGTGAAGTTTTCAAGTTTTGGGTAAAGTTTTGATGGACTATGAAATAAGGAGTGGAAAGAGACTAATCTTAGGGATGCCCAAGGCACCCCAAGGTAATATTCAAGGACAACCAAGAGCCCAAGCTTGGGGATGCCCCGGATGGCATCCCCTCTTTTGTCTTTGTTCATCGGTAACTTTACTTGCAGCTATATTTTTATTCACCACATGATATGTGTTTTGCTTGGAGTGTCATTTTATTTTATTAGGATTTTCTTTCTGTTATTTAGAGTAATGTTTTGCATCTTTTAGTTCAATAAAAAGGTCAAGTATAGCCTTTACCATGCTTATTTTGCAAGTCTATATGTTGTTGTTTAAAAACAGAAAGTTTGTTGTTATGTTTTGAATATTTGTGAATAGTCAGAACATGATAAAATCTTGAAATTTTTACAAAATGAGTAAAAAAATTTATCTATAGTGTGGTAATTTTTCATAATTTTTGTAGTTAAAGAAGTATGATTCCTCTTGCATTCTTTACAGACTATCCTGTTTAGACAAATTGCTGTTATGACTGCATTGTTTGCATATGTTTGCTTGTTTAGTGATTCTATTTGATGATAGGAGTGTTAAATATGCAGAGACGTTTAGTATGCAATGTCAAATTATAAATTTAGTGATTTTCTGCAGTAGAGAATGATAAGGTTTTGCATGGATTTATACTAACTTATCTCACGAGTTCTTGTTGAGTTTTGTGTGGATGAAGCTTTTAAGATTTAGGGAAACCGCGATATGAAAGGAATTAAGGAAACACAAAAGTCAAGCTTGGGGATGCCAAACGCATCCCAAGTGAATATTCCAAGAAGTCTCAAGCATCTAAGCTTGGGGATGCCCCGGTAGGCATCCCACCTTTCTTCTTCAACAACTATCGGTCAGTTTTGGTTGAGCCTAAGTTTTTGCTTATTCACATGATATGTGCTATCCTTGCAATGTCATTTTATTTTGTTTTGATTGCTGTTTGAATAAAGTACTTAAGATCTGAAATACTTAAATGAGAGAGAGTTCTCACATAGCTAAATAATTATTTGACTACTCATTGATCTTCACTTATATCTTTTGGAGTAGTTTGTCATTTGCTCTAGTGCTTCACTTATATCTTTTTAGAGCACAGTGGTAGTTTTATTTTGAAGAAATAAATGAACTCTCATGCTTCACTTATATTATTTTGAGAGTCTTAAACATCATGGTAATTTGCTTTGGTTATAAATTTAGTCCTAATACGATGGGCATCCAAGAGGGATATAATAAAAACTTTCATATAAAGTGCATTGAATACTATGAGAAGTTTGATTCCTTATGATTGTTTTGAGATATGAGGATGGTGATATTAGAGTCATGCTAGTAGAGTAGTTGTCAATTTGAGAGATGCTTGTGTTAAAGTTTGTGATTCCTATAGCATGCACATATGGTGAACTGTTATGTGATGAAGTTGGAGCATGATTTATTTATTGATTGTCTTCCTTATGACTGGCGGTCTGGGACGAGCGATGGTCTTTTCCTACCAATCTATCCCCATAGGAGCATGCGCGTAGTACTTCATTTCGATAACTAATAGATTTTTGCAATAAGTATGTGATTTCTTTATGACTAATGTTGAGTCCACGGATTATACGCACTCCCACCCTTCCACCATTGCTAGCCTCTCTTGTGCCGCGCAACTTTCGCCGGTACCATACACCCACGATTACCTTCCTCAAAACAGCCACAATACCTACCTATTATGGCATTTCCATAGCCATTTCGAGATATATTGCCATGCAAATTTTCACCGTTCCGTTTATTATGACACACTCCATCATTGTCATATTGCTTTGCATGATCATGTAGTTGACATCATATTTGTGGCAAAGCCACCATTCATAATTCTTACATACACGTCACTCTTGATTCATTGCACATCTCGGTACACCGCCAGAGGCATTCATATAGAGTCATATTTTGTTCTAAGTATCGAGTTGTAAGTAAATAAAAGTGTGATGATGTTCATTATTAGAGCATTGTCCTAGTGAGGAAAGGATGATGGAGACTATGCCCCCCCCCCCACAAAATTCCGGATGAGGCTCCGGAAAAAATTGAAAAAAGAGGCCCAAACAAATGAAGCCTCCCCCAAAAAAAAGAGAGAAAAAGAGAGAAGGGGCAATGCTACTATCCTTTTACCACACCTGTGCTTCAAAGTAGCACCATGATCTTCATGATAGAGTCTCCTATGTTGTCACTTTCATTTACTAGTGGGAATTTTCATTATAAGAACTTGGCTTGTGTATTCCAATGATGGGCTTCCTCAAAATGCCCTAGGTCTTCATGAGCAAGCAAGTTGGATGCACACACACTTAGTTTCTTTTTGAGCTTTCATACACTTATAGCTCTAGTGCATCCGTTGCATGGCAATCCCTACTCACTCACGTTGATATCTATTGATGGGCATCTCCATAGCCTGTTGATACGCCTAGTTGATGTGAGACTATCTTCCTCCTTTTTGTCTTCTCCGCAACCACCATATTCTATTCCACCTATAGTGCTATGTCCATGACTCACGCTCATGTATTGCGTGAAGATTGAAAAAGTTTGAGAACATCAAAAGTATGAAACAATTTCTTGGCTTGTCATCAGGGTTGTGCATGATTTAAATATTTTGTGTGATGAAGATAGAGCATAGCCAGACTATATAATTTTGTAGGGATAGCTTTCTTTGGCCATGTTATTTTGAGAAGACATGATTGCTTTGTTAGTATGCTTGAAGTATTACTATTTTTATGTCAATATTAAACTTTTGCTTTGAATCTTATGGATCTGAATATTCTTGCCACAATAAAGAAGAATACATTGATAAATATGTCAGGTAGCATTCCACATCAAAAATTCTGTTTTTATCATTTACCTACTCGAGGACGAGCAGGAATTAAGCTTGGGGATGCTGATACGTCTCCAACGTATCTATAATTTTTGACGTATTCATGCCATGTTTATAATATTTTTACATGATTTTGGTATGATTTGGTTAGAACTAACCCGGATTGACGCTGTTTTCAGCAAAACTACCGTGGTGTTGTTTTTGTGCAGAAATAAAAGTTCTTGGAATGCGCTCAAAATCAATGAAGATTTTTTCTGGAAAATATAAAAAATGCTGGAATGAAGAGTTACTAGAGGGGAGGACCGTGGGCCCCATGAGGGTGGAGGGTGCGCCCACCCCCCTAAGGTGTGCCCCTGTGCTTCGTGGACTTCCCGTGGGCCCCTTGACTTGTTCTCGACACCAACCTCTCCTATATATCCCCAAACCTCCAGAAAATAACCTAGATCAGGAGTTCTGCCGCCGGAAGCCTCTATAGCCACAAAAAACCAATCGGGACCCTGTTTCGGCACCCTGCCGGAGGTGGGATCCATCACCGGTGGCCATCTTCATCATCCCGACACTCTCCATGATGAGGAGGGAGTAGTTCATCCTCGGGGCTGAGGGTATCTACCAGTAGCTATGTGTTTGATCTCTCTCTCTCTCTCTCTCTCGTGTTGTTGATTTGGCACGATCTTTATGTATCGCGAGCTTTTCTATTATAGTTGGATCATATGATTTTTCCCTTTGACGTTATCTTATCGGATTGAGTCTTTAAGGATTTGAGAACACTTTGATGTATGTCTTGCATGGGATACTCGTGGTGACAATGGGGTATTCTATTGATTCACTTGATGTATGTTTTGGTGATCAACTTGCGGGTTCCGTGACCTTGGGAATCTATGCATAGGGGTTGGAACACATTTTCGTCTTGGCTCTCCGGTAGAAACGTTGGGGCACTCTTTGAAGTTCTTTGTGTTGGTTTGAACAAATGAATCTGTGATTGTGTGATGCATATCGTATAATCATACCCGCGGATACTTGTGGTGACATTAGAGTATCTAGGTGACATTAGGGTTTTGGTTGATTTGTGTCTTAAGGTGTTATTTTACTATGAACTCTAGGGCTGTTTGTGACACTTATAGGAATGGCCCAATGGATTGTTCGGAAAGAATAACTTTAAGGTGGTTTCGTACCCTACAATAATCTCTTCGTTTGTTCTCTGCTATTAGTGACTTTGGAGTGACTCTTTGTTGCATGTTGAGGGATAGTTATATGATCTAATTATGTTATCCTTGTTGAGAGAACTTGCACTAGTGAAAGTATGAACCCTAGGCCTTGTTTCGAAGCATCGCAATACCATTTGTGCTCACTTTTATCATTAGATACCTTGCTCTTTTTATAATTTCAGATTATAAAACCTATATCTACCATCCATACTGCACTTGTATCACCATCTCTTCGCTAAACTAGTGCACCTATACAATTTACCATTGTATTGGGTGTGTTGGGGACACTGATACTTCTCCGTCGTATCTACTTTTCCAAACACTTTTTCCCTTGTTTTGGACTCTAACTTGCATGATTTGAATGGAACTAACCCGAACTGACGCTGTTTTCAGCAGAATTGCCATGGTGTTATTTTTGTGCAGAAATAAAAGTTCTCGGAATGACTTGAAAATCAACAGAGATTATTTTTGGAATATATAAAAAATACTGGCGGAAGAATCCACATCAGGGGGACCACACCCTGTCCACGAGGGTGGGGGGAGCGCCTACCCCCCTGCCTCGTGGGCCCCTTGATGCTCCACCGACCTCAACTCCAACTCCAACTCCATATATTTGTGTTCAGGGAGAAAAAAATAAGAGAGAAGGATTCATCGCGTTTTATGATACGGAGCCGCCGCCAAGCCCTAATCTCTCTCGGGAGGGTTGATCTAGAGTCCGTTCGGGGCTCCGGAGAGGGGAATCCGTCGCCATCGTCGTCATCAACCTTCCGCCATCACCAATTTCATGATGCTCACCGCCGTGCGTGAGTAATGCCATCGTAGGCTTGCTGGACGGTGATGGGTTGGATGAGATTTATCATGTAATTGAGTTAGTTTTGTTAGGGTTTGATCCCTAGTACCCACTATGTTCTGAGATTGATGTTGCTATGACTTTGCTATGCTTAATGCTTGTCACTAGGGCCCGAGTGCCATGATTTCAGATCTGAACCTATTATGTTTTCATGAATATATGTGAGTTCTTGATCCTATCTTGCAAGTCTATAGTCACCTATTATGTGTTATGATCCGTTAACCCCGAAGTGACAATAATCAGGATACTTACTGGTGATGACCGTAGTTTGAGGAGTTCATGTATTCACTAAGTGTTAATGCTTTGGTCCTGTACTCTATTAAAAGGAGGCCTTAATATCCCTTAGTTTCCAACAGGACCCCGCTGCCACGGGAGGGTAGGACAAAAGATGTCATGCAAGTTCTTTTCCATAAGCACGTATGACTATATTCGGAATACATGCCTACATTACATTGATGAACTGGAGCTAGTTCTGTGTCACCCTATGTTATAACTGTTGCATGATTGATCGCATCCGACATAATTATCGATCACCGATCCATTGCCTACGAGCTTTTCATATATTGTTCTTCGCTTATTTACTTTTCCGTTGCTACTGTTACAACCACTATAAAACCCCAAAATATTACTTTTGCTACCATTACCACTACTATCATATTACTTTGCTACTAAACACTTTGCTGTAGATATTAAGTTTCCAGGTGTGGTTGAATTGACAACTCAGCTGCTAATACTTGAGAATATTCTTTGGCTCCCCTTGTGTCGAATCAATAAATTTGGGTTGAATACTCTACCCTCGAAAACTATTGCGATCCCCTATACTTGTGGGTTATCAAGACTATTTTCTAGCGCCGTTGCCGGGGAGCATAGCTCTATTCTTTGAGTCACTTGGGATTTATATCTGCTTATCATTATGAAGAACTTAAAAGATCAAAGAACCAAGATTTTTCCCTCAACTACGAGGGGAGGTAAGGAACTGCCATCTAGCTCTGCACTTGATTCATCTTCTGTTTTGACTAAACTTGCGACACCTACACCTGCTATTCATTCTGATATGTCGCATGTTATTGATGATGCCACTTCTGCTATGCATGATACTTATGATGAAACTACTTCTATGCTTGATACTAATGTGCCACTTGGTGAGTTTTTTGATGAACAACTTGCTAGGGCTAGGAAGAATAAAATTATTGAAACTGATAATATTGATGAAAGTGATGATGAAGATTCTCCCCCTAGATATGAATTGCCTATTGTTCCTGAGGGTTATGTTATGGATGAAGAAACTTCTAGAGACTTCTTAGCTTGCAATGATAGATCTGATCTTAAGAAATTATTAGCTAAGCTTAAAGAAAAGTCCTTGAATGCTAGAATGAAATATGACCCTTCTTTTGCTACTTCACCTATCTTTATTACTGATAAGGATTATGATTTCTCTGTCGATCCTGAGTTAATTACTTTGGTTGAATCTGATCCTTTTTACGGCTATGAATCTGGAACTGTTGTGGCGCATCTTACTAAATTAAATGATATAGCCACCTTGTTTACTCATGATGAGAAAACTCGCTGTTACTTTATCCTTAAGTTGTTTCCGTTCTCATTAAAGGGTGATGCTAAAACATGGTTTAATTCTCTTGATCCTGGTTGTGTGCGTAGTCCCTAGGATATGATTTATTACTTCTCTCCTAAATATTTCCCCGCTCATAAGAAACAAGCTGCTTTAAGGGAAATATATAATTTTGTGCAAATTGAAGAAGAGAGTCTCCCACAAGCTTGGGGGAGGCTTCTCCGATTACTTAATGCTTTGCCTGATCATCCTCTTAAGAAAAATGAAATACTTGATATCTTTTATAATGGACTAACTGATGCTTCCAGAGACTACTTGGATAGTTGTGCTGGTTGTGTTTTCAGGGAAAGAACTATTGATCAAGTAGAATTGCTATTGGATAATATGTTGACTAATGAAAATAATTGGACACTTCCTGAACCAACTCCTAAGCCAACTCCAAAGAAAAGGGGTATTCTATTTCTCAGTCCTGAAGATATGCAAGAGGCAAATAAATCTATGAAAGAAAAAGGTATTAAAGCTGAAGATGTTAAGAATTTACCACTGATAACCCACAAGTATAGGGGATCGCAACAATTTTCGAGGGTAGAGTATTCAACCCAAATTTATTGATTCAACACAAGGGGAGCCAAAGAATATTCTCAAGTATTAGCAGCTGAGTTGTCAATTCAACCACACCTGAAAACTTAGTATCTGCAGCAAAGTATTTAGTAGAAAAGTAATATGATAGTAGTGGTAACGGTAGTAAAAGGTAACAGTAGTAAAAGTAATGCTTTTGGTATTTTGTAGTGATGATAGCAATAGTAACGGAAAAGTAAATAAGCGGAGAGCAATATATGGAAAGCTTGTAGGCAATGGATCAATGATGGAGAATTATGCCGGATGCGGTTCATCATGTAACAGTCATAACCTAGGGTGACACAGAACTAGCTCCAGTTCATTGATATAATGTAGGCATGTATTCTGAATATAGTCATACATGCTTATGGAAAAGAACTTGCATGACATCTTTTGTCCTACCCTCCCGTGGCAGTGGGGTCCTTACGGAAACTAAGGGATATTAAGGCCTCCTTTTAATAGAGAACTGGAACAAAGCATTAACACATAGTGAATACATGAACTCCTCAAACTACGGTCATCACCGGTAAGTATCCCGATTATTGTCACTTCGGGGTTAACAGATCATAACACATAATAGGTGACTATAGACTTGCAAGATAGGATCAAGAACACTCATATATTGATGAAAATATAATAGGTTCAGATATGAAATCATGGCACTTGGGCCCTAGTGACAAGCATTAAGCATAGCAAAGTCATAGCAACATCAATCTCAGAACATAGTGTATACTAGGGATCAAACCCTAACAAAACTAACTCGATTACATGATAGATCCCATCCAACCCATCACCGTCCAGCAAGCCTACGATGGAATTACTCATGCACAGCGGTGAGCATCATGAAATTGGTGATGGAGGATGGTTAATGATGACGATGGCGATGGATTCCCCTCTCCGGAGCCCCGAACGGACTCCAGATCAGCCCTCCCGAGAGGTTTTAGGGCTTGGTGGCGGCTCGTTATCGTAAAACGCGATGATTTCTTCTGAAACACAATATATGGAGTTGGAGTTGGAGTCGGAGAGGCAACAGGGGGCCCACGAGGTAGGGGGGCGCGCCCTAGGGGGGCAGGCGCGCCCCCACCCTCGTGGTGGGCCCCCTGGCCTTCATCTTTTGCAGGTATTTTTCATATTTTCTGAAAAGTTGCTCCGTGAAGTTTCAGGTCATTCCGAGAACATTTATTTCTGCACATAAATAACACCATGGTAATTCTGCTGAAAACAACGTCAGTCCAGGTTAGTTCCATTCAAATCATGCAAGTTAGAGTCCAAAACAAGGGCAAAAGTGTTTGGAAAAGTAGATACGACAGAGACGTATCAACTCCCCCAAGCTTAAACCTTTGCTTGTCCTCAAGCAATTCAGTTGATAAACTGAAAGTGATAAAGAAAAACTTTTACAAACTCTGTTTGCTCTTGTTGTTGTAAATATGTAAAGCCAACATTCAAGTTTTCAGCAAAGATTATAACTAACCACATTCACAATAACGCATAGGTCTCAAGTTTACTCATATCAATAGCATAATCAACTAGCGAGCCATAATAATTAATCTCGGATGACAACACTTTCTCAAAACAATCATAATATGATACAACAAGATGGTATCTCGCTAGCCCTTTCTGAGACTGCAAAACATAAATGCAGAGCACCTTTAAAGACCAAGGACTGACTAGACATTGTAATTCATGGTAAAAGTGATCCAGTCAAGTCATACTCAATGTAAACTAACAGTAATGAATGCAAATGACAGTGGTGCTCTCCAACTGGTGCTTTTTAATAAGAGGATGATGACTCAACATAAAAGTAAATAGATAGGCCCTTCGCAGAGGGAAGCAGGGATTTGTAGAGGTGCCAGAGCTCGGTTTTGAAACAAAGGTGAATAATATTTTGAGCGGTATACTTTCATTGTCAACATAACAACCAAGAGATGGCGATATCTTCCATGCTACACACATTATAGGCGGTTCCCAAACAGAATGGTAAAGTTTATACTCCCCCTTCCACCAACAAGCATCAATCCATGGCTTGCTCGAAACAACGAGTGCCTCCAACTAACAAGAGTCCCAGGGGGAGTTTTGTTTGCAATTATTTTGATTTAGTTTGCATAAAGCATGGGACTGGGCATCCCGGTGACCAGCCATTTATCTCGTGAGTGAGAAGCGGAGTCCACTCCTCTTGAGAATAACCCGCCTAACATGGAAGATACAGACATCCCTAGTTGATACATGAGCTATTCAAGCATACAAAACATGATATTTATTTGAAGGTTTAGAGTTTGGCACATACAAATTTACTTGGAACGGCAGGTAGATACCATATATAGGTAGGTATGGTGGACTCATATGGAATAACTTTGGGGTTTAAGGAGTTTGGATGCACAAGCAATATTCCCGCTTAGTACAGGTGAAGGCTAGCAAAAGACTGGGAAGCGACCAGCTAGAGAGCGACAACAGTCATTAACATGCATTAAAATTTATCAACACCGAATGCAAGCATGAGTAGGATATAATCCACCATGAACATAAATATCGTGAAGGCTATGTTGATTTTGTTTCAACTACATGCGTGAACATGCGCCAAGTCAAGTCACTTAAATCATTCAGAGGAGGATACCACCCTATCATACCACATCATAACTATCTCAATAGCATGTTGGCATGCAAGGTAAACCATTATAACTCATAGCTAATCAAGCATGGCACAAGAAACTATGATCTCTAGTTGTCATTGCAAACACCTTTATTCATAATAGGCTGAATCAGGAACGATGAACTAATCATATTTACAAAAACAAAAGAGGTCGAGTTCATGCCAGTTTTTCTCATCTCAGCCAGTCCATCATATATCATCATAATTGCCTTTCACTTGCACGATCAAATGATGTGAATAATAATAATAGTGCACATGCATTGGACTAAGCTGGAATCTGCAGGCATTCAATAAACAGGAGAAGACAAGGCAATATGGGCTCTTTTGTTAGATAAACAATTATGCATATAAGAGCCACTTCAACAATTTCATCATGGTCTTCTCCTATCGACCCCCAAAGAAAAGAAAAGAAATAAAACTATTTACACGGGAAAGCTCCCAACAAGCAAACGAAGAACAGGAAATCTTTTTGGGTTTTCTTTTTAATTACTACTACAAGCATGGAAATTAAACTAACTAAAAGCTACAACTGATTTTTTTGGTTTTTCTTAAGGTTTATTAAACACACAAGAAGAAAGCATAAAAAGGAAATTAAACTAGCATGGATGATACAATGAAAAAGTATGAGCACCGACATCTAGCAATGAGTGAGTGAACATAAATGTACTGTCGGTGAGAAATACGTACTCCCCCAAGCTTAGGCTTTTGGCCTAAGTTGGTCTATGGCCATGGCTGGCCTGGCGGATATCCATAATAATAGTTGGGGTCGTACTGAGAAGAAGAAGAGTGTAACACCCCGGATGTAACTTTCCCAATTTGTACTCCAACTCTTGCCGTTTCCGGCGTTAAGTTATTTTTTATTTTCTCAGGTTCGGGTTTTGTCTCCGTGTGTTGTTGTCATTGTCATGCATCTCATATCATGTCATCATGTGCATTGCATTTGCATACGTGTTCATCTCATGCATTTGAGCATTTTTCCCGCTGTCCGTTTTGCATTCCGGTGCTTCGTTCTCCTCCGGTGGTCATTTCTAGCTTTCTTTCGTGTGTGGGGATTAAACATTTCCGGATTGGACCGAGACTTGCCAAGCGGCCTTGGTTTACTACCGGTAGATCGCCTGTCAAGTTTCGTACCATTTGGACTTCGTTTGATACTCCAACGGTTAACCGAGGGACCGAAAAGACCTCGTGTGTGTTGCAGCCCAACACCCCTCCATTTTGGCCCAAAAACCCACCAAACTCTGCTCCATCACCTAGAGCGTTCGATCACGATCGCGTGGCCGAAAACCACACCTCATTTGGACTCTCCTAGCTCCACTTATGCCTATAAATAGACCCCCCCCCCCAAATTTCGGATCTCTCCCTCTCCCCGAAACTCTAATTTCATCTCCGCGCGCCGGACACGTCCGCCCGGCGCCGGACACATCCGCCGCCGCCCCCCTCGCCCTATCCGC